>NC_058134.1:165293446-165355527 GCF_016433145.1 Gracilinanus agilis
GAGTGTTAAAGACTTCTTTTTCTTGTTGTTAATCTTTCTCTTCTGAACTTCCTGAGACTGGGTAGCCATGGTTAGCCCAGCAGCTTCTCAGGTTTATCCTCGCGCTCATGGTCTGTCCACGGTCAAGCCCCCTAGTGGACCCCCTTGCTTGATCCTCTGCCGGAGGTTTTTTTACAAGTCTCAGGGCCCTGCTTCCACAGTCGTATACCCGGGTACGCTGGTTCCCCACTCAGGGTTTCAGAGATTTAGCTCGTTGCTGTGTCTGCCTCCACCCACGCCTCCGAGGAGCCTGAGCTCTGCTCCCACGCTCTGCGCCCTAAGCCCGAGCTCAGATTTCGGGTGCGTTCTTTGGCTTTTTGGAGTCCCAGATCTTGCTGCTCTCAGGAACAGGCCCCGGAGCTGCCAATGACTCGATGGGTGCCCCAAACTTGCTCTATTTCTTTTTAACTGGCTTCAGCGCTATAGGTGGTGTATGTGGAGGGGATGGGGGTGGGGTGGTTGCTCAGCCCGTGATTTAGTGAGAGCTGTTTCACCCCTTTATAGCATGGAAATGCCTTGATTCCACGTACCTTCCACGCTGTGCCCTGTTGTGGGGTTCCTCCGTTTGTCTGGACTTGTTTTTATGTCCCCTTGAGGAGTTTTGTGTGTTTTGGTCAGGAGAGGTTAAAAGCTGCTTCTTACTCTGCCGCCATCTTAACCCGGAAGCTCTGCTCCCTTTTAATGGAGTGCTTGAGGGCAGGGTACTGAACTTCATCCGAAGCTTTCCTTTATAGAGACAGGTTCTGGACTTGGCAACTCACCCACTTTGTATCTGCCACTCTACTTGGTCTCAATTCCAATTCCCTTCAGATAAATGTCAGTTAGAGGTGGGTACAAATAAAGATATTTTTTTTTATCTAAGTTCTTAAATCCTTTGAAATTTATTCATGGGCCCAGATTTGGAGAGTCCATGTAAAAACTCTCTGCTTAATTTATTTTTTAATGATAGAAAAGGCTTCAAACGTATGAGATAAACTATTTCTTAAGGGATTTGGGGAAAAGAACAAAAATTACACTGAAGGAGGAAATGTTTAAGTATTGAGTTCAATTCTATAAAATAGTAATGTTTAGTTGGAAGCCTATATATACTGGAGATACAAAGCTAAAATGGGAATCTTCCCTCAAGAAGCATATTCTCAATATCATAAACAGATAAGTAAAAAGAAGACAGTTTATGGAGGCAGAGAAGGTTAGTGAGGAAGATCATGAAAGGTCTTGGATAGAGAGAAATATCTGAGGAAAGACCTAAAACAACAGGATTACAAGAAATGACAGTGAGGATGGAGGAAGTAGAAGTGAGGATCCAGTTAATTCCATTAAAACAGAGTAAAGGCTCATTCTCAAAAGTCTGCATACCATGTTCCTGCAAAGTGCCAGCTGTTGAGGACACCCAGTCTGAGCCCTGAGCACTTTCTTGGCCCAGGCCTGGGCCCCTGTGACCAAGGAATTAGAAACATTCCAGGACTGCCTGGCATGCTGCATCAGCCACTGGATCAGGAAGAGCTGAGCAGCCACCGCCATGGCTGTTTCCACCAGTGGCCACACCTGGGAAGGAGGAAGACACTGACAAGCTCAGGATGGCAACAGCAGTGGTACAATTTTAAGCTATTAAAATTTTAAATTACATTAAGATTTTGGGGACATCTCTTATATTAGAAATCGCTTTTTAAAAATACTCTTAACAACTCCAAGGGATTCATATCAAAAAAAGCCTATCCACCATTATCAAAGGAATAGAAGGAGTCTGAATGCAGACTGAAACATAAAATTCCTCACTTTTTTTCCACCATGAATTTTTTTCTCTAGTATAAGTGTCTTCTTTTACAACATGATAAACATGGAAATATGTATTATATGATAATATATGTACAACCTACATCCTATTACCTACTTTCTTAGGGAGGGAAGAGGTTTAAGAGGGAAGAGAAAAATGGACTGCAGATTATTAAAAATTGTATCAGCATGTAATCTGAAAAAAATTTAAATAAAAAAACCTTTCCACATTCTAGTTATAGAATACATATCTAAGTAGATTTACCTTAAATAAGTGGCAGGATGGACACAGTATACTCTGGAGTAAAGAAGATCTGAATTCCTATTCAGCCACAGATACTTACTAGCTGTGCAACCCTGAGCAAATTGCTTAACTCCTCTTTGCCTCACTTTCCATATCTGCACCTCCCAGTGTTTTGAGGATTAAGGGAAATACTAATTGAAAAGAATCCAGAAAAATTCTTAGTATTTCTAGAATTCTATAAATGTTAGCTGTTCCTGCTGCTTTTGTTGTTGTTGTAAAGCCAATATTTGTGGGTAAATAATTTTTGTCCTACACTGGGGGAAATCGATGTACCAGATGTTGTCAGGAAATCCTTACCAATGATTCTCATTACATATTCATGGTAGCATTAAAAGGTAGCAGATGGAGAATCTCTCTGTGCCCTACTGTACTGTGGCACTGGGCAGGAGCTGGGCTTTGGGGGCATTCTGAACTCAGTCTGTTTGCACTGTGCAATTAGCACCAAGCAAATGTTTCATGCACCAAACATTCAACTCCTAGCAAAGAGAGACAAGAACAAACGAGGAGTGAAACCAGCCTACACAGTAAGTATTTTTAAGGCAAAAATTTTAAGATGAGGAATATGTATACAAAGAGTGATCTTATCCCTCACTGTACATGTTATTTATTTTATAGTGATAGTTTTCAGAGAACATTCAATATTCTTATGGTTCCCAAGAAAGACCTTTTTGTTTGAGAATTTCATATTTTATATAAAAGATGTGTATGAACAAATATGCCCTGTGGTTTTATTATATACAGCTTATAGCCTCTTTTTCATTATATAATAACCATATTGAGTTATTACAAGTACATATGTTTAATAATAAAAAAAAGCCCTCTCACAGCTTCCCATGTAGTTGAAAGTGATTGTAATAAGAATGTTTTACATCATCTTTATGCTCTCTTCATATGTATCTGGTAAGGCTACAGAATTCATTTTATTAAGATCACAGTGCTTGTCTAAACCGATTTTCGTTGTATTTTAATGCATTCTCAAGTTTGTTAACATTAATTATGTTATATTGAATATTGTATTCAAATAATATAAACTCGGTCTTTGCCTATTTAATTACAAGCACTCTCAGTTTATGTTTAACAGTAAATATTTTTAGCAGTAAATATTCTCATTGATGTCTAAAATGCATTGTTCCCAATGAAATACAAAGTCCACGTGGGAAAAATAACAGAGTAACCCAACTTAGACCACCCCTCATGAAAAAAAGAGAAATATAGTACCCACATTTTCTTACTCTTTTTAGAGTAAGTTAGATTACTAAATTAGATACTCTTGAAAAACACAACCATAAACAAAGCAATTTGAACGCTGACCATAGCTGAATGTGACATTAAAATTTTAAGCCTAGGGGCAGCTGAGTAGCTCAGTGGATTGAGAGTCAGGCCTAGAGATGGGAGGTCCTAGGTTCAAAACTGGCCTCAGACACTTCCCAGCTGTGTGACCCTGGGCAAGTCACTTGACCCCCATTGCCCACCCTTACCACTCTTCCACCTATGAGCCAATACACAGAAGTTAAGGGTTTAAAAAAATTTTTTAAGCCTAATTGTATCTTTTTTGTACAAAAGGGCAGAAGTAATGGGTATCTTATGTAAGACAATACTCTCTTTCAAGTGTGAACATTTTCACTGCTAAAAGCGGTAGGAAAAAAAGATAATTTTTACATATATAGAAAATAAATATACACCTATATATGGAAAACAGGCCAAAATTAATGTGAATAAATTACTGTTTGTTATTCACTCATTTTAGTTCTATCCGACTCTGTGATCCCATTTGAGGTTTCTTGACAAAAATAGTGAAGCAGTTTGCCATTTCCTTTTCCAACTCATTTTATAGATGAAAAAACTGAGGCAAACATGGCTAAGTGACTTGCCCAGGGTTATATAGCTAGTAAGTGGCTGAGGCTGGAAATAGATTGTTAGGAGGACCACATGTAGAACTGATCTGCAGATGAATAAATTGAGAAGACCAATTTGCGGACAAAGAAATAAGTGAGGCTTCCAGTCATCTCTCCACTAAGCTGCCTATATTGTCATGAGTATCTTCATCTAACTCCATTGTATCCTCTGGCTCAGTGCCCAAGTCTCTTGACTCTGATAGGTGATTGTTTTTCCAGGAACTAGGTTTTCACCTCACTTTCTGGCTTGTTCCACAATAAGGCACTCTACACTCACTAAACCCACTTTCTGGTTCTCTCTTATGTGTTTTCCTTACCTGTTAGAAGACATTGTCTTGCTTACTTGTATTTATATCATTAGCATTGAGCACAGTGCCTGAAAGATAGTGCTTAATACATTTTTTTTTCTTATCTGTTGTGGTCTTTGATTTTTTTCTTTAAGAATTTGAGAGGTTAAGACTTACAAAATGACAAACTACTTAGTTGTTTGAAGACTCTGGTAAGATTAAATAAACATTTACTAGCTATGTGACCCTGGATAGTCACTTAACCCTGTTTGCCTCAGTTTCCTTATGTGTAAAATAAGCTGGAAAAAGAAATGGCAAACCGTTTCAGAATCTTTGCCAAGAAAACCCCAAACGGTGTCACAAAGGGTCAGACATAATTGAAAAATATCTAAACAATAACAACAAAAATTGGAATAGTGGCATTGCTTTATGGATCAGCTGAAGAAAAAGACTGGAAACCTGCAGAATGAAAGAGAGTTGAACTTTGCTTCAGTTTATAGTTTTTTGTTTGTTACCATTCTTTCTGATTTGATTAGGAGAAACAGAGGAAGAAAGATGACAGACTTTGCAGCTGCTTTAATCATAGTTCTAAAGTTGATTGGGATGAAAAAACAATCCTGACAAGTAAAGAGATGTCTATTCTTGTCAGCAATGCCTTGAAGAGCCAAACTGAGCAATATTATACTTCTCTGGTCTAAAGGAATTGTTTATTACTACAATAGCCTAATACTTTCTCAGCACCTTTAGAAGTTCACTGTGAATGTAATGAGCTGGTCACTGCTTCCTTGGCTAGACTTCAGAAAAAGAAATGGCTCACTTAAAAAGACAGTTATAAGACCCCACAAGTTTCTAGTAGCTAGCAGGAAAGTAATTTTATATGTTGGATATTGTCCTCAAAGGGATCTAGAATATCTAGACCAACCGTTCATAGCTCTGAGTTGCTCTGTATGTATAACATTCTCTTCATTGCTTATTGTCATATTAGCTTTCTTTTGAGAGACTGAAATTATAGGATTTTTTCCTTATCATTAGGCAAATGTTTTACAAACAAAATATTTAGATCTATTGGTGTTCATTGAACTTATTTTGATCAAATAAAAAGTATACATATATATATATATATCCTGGTATTTATAAAAGTATAAATATATGTATATATACAAATATAAAACTATACATATATAATCAACAGTGGTAAATAGTAAAATTGTATTCCCCAACAAGACAACTTCTAGGATAGAGGGAGTTTGGATCTACTAAAATTATGTCTACATGTAATCTAGGAAAAATATAAAAAATAAAACATGAAAAAAAGAGAGACTTTAGATCATAACTGAGTGGTCAATTTCTGGAAACCTCAGACTTACCAGTGTGGATGAAGACTGGGGATAAGCTAGATAACTAAGAGAATGAGAGTGGGAGTCACCATGTTCATTCAGGGAGCTCTTCTATGAGGAAAAAATTAATTTTCTCCAGGCTTTGTGTCATTGGGTCTTTATTAATCATCATGACAGATAATACAGTTCTGTATTTAAATGAATAGGAATAATTAATGAATAGCACTTGATTTGGTGCTTTTGTGTGAAAAGTTTTTAATCAACAATAAAATTTCTGTCTCGATAGCTTAATAAGAACAGTATAAGACATCAGTTTCTTTTAATACACTGCTCTCCTAATCTACCAGTACTTTATTAAAAGAATATTGCCACTACAATATGGCTAAGATTTCCTGAACAGTCCAACACCACTTTAATTCAGTTATGTTTTTATCAGCCATGCCATTAGACCTAGTCATTACTATTGTTGTTGTTATTAAGTTAAAACTGAAAAGGTCCTGGGATAAATCAGCACTCAGTTATGAATATGTTGCATTCAGTTTCTCAGAGGTTATCCCATTGATGAACAACAAGAACTATTTTTGTAATAGAATAAAATATTATGATATAAACTTGTTTTCTGTGGCTTTAGAGAATGTATCCTCCAAACAATTCTAACAGTAGACAGTTCACAGTTCCACAAGGATCATAAAAATCTCAAAATGTGCTTAGATTGCTCTGATCTCTGTTTTTGTATTTTTAATTCTTTTTATGCTTTGTAGTTTAGAGATAATGAGCATTTAAGATGATAAAATGAATTTTTAAAATTTTTTAAAATCTCTTGTCCGTGTGGCTGTGAGTGATCACAGTCACTTTGATAATGGTATGTTTCCAGTACCATTTATTTATTGAGTTAAAGTAATTTGTATTCGTAGAATGGAAATTTGTTGTCAGTAAGTCCATGAAAGATTGCCACGCTTTTGCCTTGCTAGCTCCTTGGTAGCTGCTAACTTTTTTTTTTTTTAATAGTGTGCCTTGCGCAGCAGTAACACCATCAATACTTGCATAATCTTCACTGATCATTATGTTCAGGCTCCTTCAGGATAATCCTTCCATACTTATCAGATTCAGAATTACCATCAGGAACTCCTCGATTTTCACAAACAAATCTGCATGATTTAGCCATTAGTTGAGCATAATTATTTGTTGACACATTGTGAGCTGAATGCATGCTGAAACACTGCCCATAGGGAGTCAATTAATTCAATTTGACATTAAAAGCATTTACCTATTATCCACATTACAATTCTTTGATGAAGTAATCCTAGCTTATTTCTGGAAGTTTAAAATTGAAAGCAAAATAAATATTTTTTTGTTTGTCCTATGTTCTAAGAATCCCTCAAATCCTCTTCCCCCTTTTCTGAATAAGAGTATTATTTTCTTATTATATTTTCCCTTTATCATTTTAATATTGTATGGCATATAAATGGAGTTCTTTTTTAACCTGCTGGGACCCATTTTGGAACTCTGAAACTGTTACGTTGATTGGTACAATATAGATTTTTTCCTTTTTCTTTTTTTTTTAAATCCTTACCTTTAGTCTTAGAATCAGTATTGTGTATTGGTTCCAAGGCAGAAGAGTGGTAAAAGCTAGACCATAGGAGTAAAGTGGCTTGCCTAGGGTCACAAAGCTAGGAAGTATCCAAGACTAGATTTGAATGCAGGAATTCCCATTTCTGGGCCTGGCTCTCAATCACTGAGCCACCTAACTGTCCCTTATTATTATTTTTTTTTTGTAGATTTTATTTGGTACAAATATGTTCTTTCCATTTAGCTTTTATTTCAGCCTGCCAGGATGTCTCTTCATAGATTCAACCATAGCCTCCTCCATGCTCTTTTTATGCTTGTGGTTTCTGGCCTGGAAAATACCAAGCTAATGTTACAGTAGGTATCACCTTGATTTAATTTGGCCTTTAGATTCAAACTCCAAGATACTGGCATATATTAGGTATTTTATATTTATCAAATATAGATGATATCACTTGGAAAAGATTGCACTAGATGAAAAATTATTTCATTTGTTTTCAGCAAAACTATAAAAGTTGATATCATCCATTCACATCAAATGGATAAGAAGATATTTGGGTTCATATCTTTTGGACATCATACTTAGTAATTTTTAGGAAACAATGGATTTAAACTGAAAGATAATCACAATGGGCAAAAGTAAACATTTCATAATTTTATGAATTTTTACAAAATTCATTTACTTTATATAAATCATATAACATAGATTTTCTTGACAATGTGTGCTCATGGTAATGTTCAAATAAGTGACTTTTTTTTCAAGTAGATTGGAAATCTTTAAAATAAGTCTCTTTTAATATTTGAATTCCCTAAATAAGCCCCGAGTGTGACAGGAGTCTAAAGCTTTCTTATAATCAATCAGTATATACATTAGGGTATGCTGGTCAATACTTAACTAGTTATTTTTATATTCTGATATTTTGCTAAAATTATTGATAGTTTCAACTCATTTTAGTTGAATATCTAAGATTTTCTATATATGCCATTATACCATCTGTGAAAAAAAGATCATTTTATTACCTGTTTACCCATTCTGATTCCTTCTTTTTCTTCTCATTGGTATTGGTAGCATATTTAATAAAATTTTAAATAAAACTCATGATAATGGGAACCTTTGTTTCACTCCTACTCTTAAAAGGCTTCAAATTTATCCCCATTACAGATAATGTTTGCTACTCTTTTTTAGGAATATGCTTATTATTGTAAGGAAAATTTCATTCATATCTATGCTTTCAAATGTTTTTTTAAATAGGAATGAGTATTGTATTTAGATGAAAATTTTTATTGCATCTACAGATGTAAACATATGATTTTACTTACTATTTGTTGATATAATCAATTATGCTTTTGGCTTTCTTTATATTAAACCATCTTTGTACATCTAGTATAAATCTTTTTTGGTCATAATGTATAATCTTTACAACATTGCTGTGTAGTCTCTTAATATTTCATTTAGGATTTTTGCATCTAGTTTCATTAATGAAATTGGCACGTAATTTTATTTCTTTATTTTTGCTCTTTCTGGTTTAGGTATCAGTGCCATATGTGTTTCATAAAAAGAGTTTCACAGGGCTCCTTTTACCAGTTGCTTTAAATAATTTATTTAATATTGGAATTAAATTATCTTTAAATATTGATAAAATTCACTTGTAAATCATCTGTTTCTGAAGCTTTATTTTTTTTTTTTGGAAATTTATTTTATCATTAGGTTGTGATTAAGTTAATGCTAAGTTATCTCAGCTCTTTGGACTCTCTCTTTTGCTTATCAGCCTATATAATGTTGTTTTTTTTAATCTTTACTATCTGTCTTAGAAGTAATACAGTGTATTGGTTCCAAGGCAGAAGAGAAGTGAAGGCTAGTCAGCAGGGGTTAAGTGACTTTTCCAAAGGGTCACACAGCTAGGAAGAGTCTGAAATCACATTTGAACCCAGGACCTCCCATCTTTAGGCATGGTTGAACTGTTTAGCTGTCCCCAAATATACAGTTTTCTTAAAAAAAAAGGTTTAGAGATTTTTTTCATGGAATATGTAAGTATTTTATGTAAAATACTTAAACATGTGAATTGACCTACCTTTGTACGGTATCAGTGGTATTTATATGCAATACTGTAAGTAAAAAAATATATTTTATATAGATATATGATTAGGCTATGTCAGATAAGAAACTGAAGAGAAGTTCTGTGATAGAAATTCATGTGGAAATGTAAACTATTTTAGCCATTTAATTATAGATCTTATTATTTTCTGATTTTGCATAAAGGCTAAAATTTCAGTCATCTCCTTTGGTGTACCTCTTCTTTCATTCATTATATTAATAGTATGTACGATTTCTATTTCTATTTCCAACTTGCAGTTTTGATGTGTTGGATTTCCTTATACTGTATAGACAATCAAATTTTCCCACATCCTTCTTTAAGTATGTATATTTTGTCTTGGATTTATTTCTAAACTCTTCATAATAAAGTATTTGGTTGATATTAAAGTGTTTATTTTGCTCTTTGTGCTGCTTTGGTCTCTCATATCACCTAACACTTTCGAACTTCTGTGATCAATTGTTGATTATGACAATTTAGAATTTCTGATATGCTTTTGCTTCCTGAATTCCTTTCCATATGTTTCTGTTCTTTGTGCTTGTTTGGTAATATGGCATCCAAAATTTCCATTGTGTGTACCATCATGATACTGATTTAATTTACTAAAAAGCCTTCCCACAGATCTTTAATAGCTCTTTTAAGTTTGTCCATGCCTTCATTCATGGTGTTTGTATCTGATTCCAGCTTTTTTGAATTACTCTCTTTTGATATGATTAGTATACTAGTTGGATTCATGATATTAAAATAATTTTTGGTAGGGAGAAATTTCAGCATAAGTATGCCCAACTCCTTTTCAGAATTATTTGAGGTTGGTGCACTTTTGGTCATCTCATTATTCCGTATCCTTTCTAGAGTTTGCATTAAAATTTGGATTTAGGAACAAATGTATTTCTTATGACTACTCTACACTAATCAGCAATTTATCACTTGTTGACAAGGATGGAGTTAACAAAAATTCATATGTTCCCACCTAAAACAAGTAAGATTTATGTCTTTCTTTGTTAAGATAGAGTACTATTGCATAAAGAAAGTATCATATATTTAGTCCATTTAATATTCATTTATGGTTGGCCAGTTCTAGTAATCTTTCTGCAATAAAGCAGCACTGGCAGAAAGAATATTAGCCTTTCTGATTTAATCCATTGTATTTGTTTTCTTGTAGTACCAGAACATGAATTGAACATGAAGAGCATTTCTCCACTGTCACCCATGACAAGCTGATAATTATTAAAGTTTCAAATTGGACCAGGCTTACATTTAATGGTATTTCATATAATTCTTCTGTTTGTAGGAACATTTTTTATCACACATGTTAGAATGGTAACCTAATCAGTGTTTTCATCAGAGCTCAATTGTCTAGCATTTCAGTGTATTTTCTAGTACTTTATAGTTAAGGCAGTGGTCTTGGGAAACATATTATTATCATTTTATATCAACCCAACTGGGATACTTTGTTTTTTGTTTGTTGGTTTGTTTTTGTGCTTCCCTACCAAACCAGTAACATGGGCGATGCTTTGAGCTTGAAGAAGGTTAATATATTCTACTATTATTTTGTTTTATTGTATCACATTATAACAAATCATATCATGTCATGCTATGTTATGTCATATCATTTACTTGTTTACAAGGTATATGTTTATCTCCTAAAGGAACATCTGATCCACGTGTCTAAGAAAAGTAACCCCCAGGAAAGATGGCTTTCATTTTTACAGATTTTTTTTAACAAAAATAAGCTTCTATTGATGTCATTTGTTTAAAAAAAAAGTCATTTCTACACCTTTCCATTTCTACACATGAGTCCTTTTTCCTTCTAAGGAAGAATAACAATTCAATGAAGTACTACAATGACAATGTGTGCCAATTGAGAAAAGATATATTCATTATTTAACACCCATTGTCCCTTATTTCTCTTTATTTAGGAGGGAACTGATACATTGTTGATGGAACTGAGAAATGATACAGTCATTCTGAAGAGCAGTTTGGATTCATGCCCAAAGGACCATCAAATTGTACTCTTTGACCCAACAATACTCCAAAGAGATCAAAGACGGGGGAAAAGAAGATATTACAGCTCTTTGTGGTAGCAAAGAATGGGAAACTGAAGGGATGTCCATGAATTGCAAAATGGCTGAACAAGTTGTGGTATATTTATTACTATAATGGAATATTATTGAGCTGTAAGAAATTATGATCAAGATAACATATAAAAAGGCCTTTAAAGACTTATATGAAGTGGGCAGAATCAGAAGAATGTTATATACAGTAACAGTAATAAAATACAATGATTAACAGTGAATTATCAGTAATAAAAGTATCCAATACAATTCTGAAATAGATTCATAATGAAAAAAGCTACTACCACAGAAGGAAATAAATGATGGAGTCTGAACTCAGATTGAAGTATGCCATTTTGCCAACTGTCACAATAGACACGGCTATAGAAAGAAAAGAAAGTTTTCACCACCAAAGTCACTCAAATAGTTCAGATCCACACATGATGGAATTTTATTAGTGGAAACAACATTAAAGAGGAATTACCATTTTCTTTCTATAATACCCTAAGAACAATGGAAATATTCTGACTTTGAAACCTCCTCTGTGGTTTATGTTCTTCCATTAAAATATGATCTTGAGAACAGGGATTATTTTGGTTTTCTATTTATAGCTCAGCACTTAGCTGAATGTTTTGTAATGTTTTGGGATTCATTCATTAATTTAACTGATAAAATGATATTGCTAAGGCAGAGGTCCCTGCTCAAGCACTAGTGACTCCTTTTGCTCATTAGATAAAATATAAACCATTTTATCCTAGGTAACCAAATTGCCCGATTACAGTTTAATGAACATGCAATTATGGTTCCTTCTCTGAGCCTTTGCACAGGCTGTTCTTCATGCCTAAAATGTTTTTGTTCCAGACTACTACCAGCTAAGGTCTCTAGCTTCTTTCCTTTCTTAGCTCAAGGGTCACCTTCTACCAGAAGCCTATTCTGAGCCTTTCAAATACTCTGTCTCTCTGTCTCTTTATCTTTCTGTCTGTCTTTTTATACAGAAATGATCGTGTATGTATTTTTACATTTTAATTTTTCTTCACATTTTTGTTTTGTTTTTGTTTTTATACTTTTTCCCCCAATAGGATGAAAATGCCTTTAAGTAGAGAAAAAGATTTCATTTTGTCTTTTAATTTCAGTACCTAGCAAAGTACCTGGTCTATAATATATACTTAATATATCCTTGTTGATTTCAATATAATTCATAATTTCATCAGTAAACCCCCATTAATGCGGACAACAGCTATTCTCTATCTAGTGTAATTCTTATTTATGTTTTCCTATTAATCAACCCCTCATTAAGGACTAAAGAATTTTAGCTTTTGAAAAGAAAGGACCCCAGAGGCTATTTTGTCTAAAGTCTTAATTTTACAGTTGAGGAAATTAAGACTAAGAGAGATTAAATGATTTGCCCTGTACTGTGGAAGTAATAATGGGCAGCTAGGTGGCACAATTAATAGAGTACCAGCCTAAAATCAGAAGATTCATCTTCCTGAGTTGGAATCTGGCCTCAGACACTTAATAGCTGAGTGACCTTGGGCCAGTCACTTAGCCCTATTTGCCTCAATTTCCTCATCTGTAAAATGAGCTAGAGAAGGCAATGGTGAGTCACTCCAGAACCTTTGCAATGAAAACTCCAAATGGGTTCACAAAGAGTTGGGCACAACAGGAATCACTGAACCACAAACACTACCACATGTAATAGATGGCAGAGTTTCAATCTGCTCTTAGTTCTACGGACTCCAAATCCATATTTCCACTGTATCCTGCTGTGTATTCTTTCTAATTCTTTCCATTCTATTCCTATCCCTTCATCCTAGTTTTAGAATTTTTCCTCTGGCTTGTAAGATAGCAGTAGGAAAACGTATGGGCAGGCAAGGCCCTTCCAGAGTATAATGTTCATCAGGGCCTGTTCCCTTAATAGAAAAGAAGCAAAGGAATAAGATTAATGAAACATTTCCCAGCATCTTGTGCTATATTTTATATGTACTTGTTCTGTAATTATATGAATCTGAGAGATCACTGAATGACTTCCTTTAAGAGGTGCAGAATACAAATTTGTCACTTCGCCATGTTCAAGACGTGTCCTGGTCATTGTAAACGTACCTAGAAACATGGGAAGACTTGCGTCTCCTCATTCAGCATCGAGTGAGCAGAGGTAGGATGACAATTTATTCAATAACAACAGCATTGAAAGACAAACAACTTTGGGGTTTTCATTTCCATTTTTGTGGGTATTATGGTTTTTAAATTGAAGTTTATTTTTCTATTTTGTTCAAAATATTGTAATAATTTATAAAAGGAAAAGCTACGGAAGATTTTTACAGTAGGATTTTTGGCTAGGAACAATTCTCCCAGCCCTCCTGGTTCACATTCTCTATTTTATTAGGGGGTCTTGTTCTCTCTTACCCCACATATTCAGTCAATTACTAAATCTTGTCACTTCTACTTCTAAAATATTTCTTGCAGTAGATCCATTCTTTCTTCTCTTGCCACTAATACTTTAATTCAGGTCCTTATCACCTCTCAATTTCTCTCTACTCAAGTTCATTCTACGCTTAAGTCCCAAAGAAATTTCTCTTAAATGCAGAACTGACTAATTAGTTCATTGCAAGAATTCCCTGCTAACAGTAACAATTATAAAAACAATTTAGTATTTTTATAGCACTGAGGGTTTTCAATATAATCTACAAATATTATCATACTTTATCTTAACAATAGCCCTGGGATGTAGGTACTATTATTATTCCCATTTAAAGATGAGGAATTGAGACAAAGATTGGGTAAGTAAATTGAATAGAAGTACATGGTAAATGTCAAAGATAAGATCTAACCTCTGGTCTTAATGATTCCAAATCCTGGGTTTTAACAATTGTCCCATCTAGTTACTTCAAGGAGATGACAAAAATTTCACAATCATCTAAGAGCTCCTGAAAAAACATCAACTGATTTGACATTGACTGTTGTGGATAATGTGCTCATAAGACACTTACCCTATAAAGAAATCCAGATTTATTATAATAAAAGAATGAAATTCTCGAGTAATAAATTGCAACAAATGGAGGAAAATAAAAATAAAGTTTCTTATAAGGGTATATTTATCTCCCTGCCGGGTAATTTCTAGGCATGTGCAGAACCTGAGACAAATTATTTTATGATGTCTTCCTCATAACAGACCACAAAGGATTTTTGTTGTTGTTTTTTTTTTAAGATTAAAGCATGTGAAAATTGAGGCAGTTTTGAAAGGGAAAAGATGTCACAGAGCAACACTGATACTGGAAAAGAAAAGGACTCAGAATGAAGAGTCAAAAGACTTTGACTTAATAATTGTGGACATTTAATGGCTATGCGTGAGTTTAAAAGCCTCAAATCCTTTTTTTTTTTTTTTTTTGCACCAAATAATGATATGATCACCTTTACCCCAGTGGCCTGTTTCCCTGAGTCTTCGTCCAATGTCAGTATTGTGGAGTCCTGCTTCTCATCATCAAAGTGATCCTTAGGTGACCACCCCAACTCGCTGGTCTAAAAAATAACTCTACCTTCCAGAAATTGCTTTTGATTTGTTAAGTACCCAGAACAAAAGAACACAGTCACATTTGGGAATATTGAACCATTTCTGAAAACATATTTTTTCAGACTTTATAAAACCTAACATTATTTTTGCAAATATTTTCCCATTAATTTCAAAATCTGTGTGTATTTAATGAAAACTCTCTCCATATGGTTATGATTCATTTTCAATGAATTCATCAAAATGTTGTTTGGTACCAAATATATGAATATCCAGAAAATTATTTTGAGCCTTTGTAAAAAAACAAACAAACAAAAAAGCCCAGGGTGTCATATGCTACCCAAAGTAAATGAAGTCTGACACTGCTGACTGGAGTTTGGCTTAAGAATTCAAAACCACATTGCCTTGTTTTGGTATTCTCAACTCAGGGGGTTCTAAGCTCAGAGAGACAAAAATCTTCCTTTCCAAGATGAAATCACTAGTGAAACAAAATCTCTAAAGAGATCTGTTATTGATCCTTCAGTTTTTATGGCTCTTCATAACACATGTTTAAAAGGTGGTTCTTACCTTAAGACAATTCTAGTCTAAATGCTAGGTTGTCTTTTACATATACGCTTAGCAGAGCTCGAACTTAACCCAGAGAAAACATATTTAGACTAGGTCAAATAAATACATTCTTAAAACTTTAGGGTTTTGATGAATTTTACAATAGAGGTCCCTCCAGTAAAATGCTATCCAAAGAATGGTCTTGTTGAGATTTGAAGATGAAAAAATAGTAAGCTTAGTGGAAAGCGGAAGATTGTTCCAAATTCAAATAATAGGATGAACTCATAAATATACAATATCAAGGAATTCAATGTTATAAAATAAGAGCACAATATTAGACAACCAGTGGAAATAAAGAGAAAAGGAAAGAAGCCAATGTCAACATTATGTTGATGCAAATCTTTAAGGAAGCAATGCATTTTATATTGAGGATCCTAATATTAGCCAGATACATAGATTTGCTATTTTTAAAACAGATATCAGCAAATAAGTATGGTTGCCTAATACATATATGCATATAGGAATGTTTTCTAAATTTGTATCATCTGTGTCACTGTTCTAGGCCTCGTGAAAGAATAGAGGAAGATGACTATTAGCATCATCATCAAAGACTTGGATCATATATCAGCTTAATATGAATATTGAGATATAGGAGAGGCAGTTTATTATAATGTGCCAAAGGCTGGCATGTGAAACATATGATGGGTTCAAATCTTGTCTTTACCTCTTACTCCCTCTATGACACTGTCAGTATATGCCAATGACTTTGTCCTCTCTAAGTTTCATTTCTTTACTCTAAACTACATGGGTTGTACTAATTGACATCAAAGGTCCTTTTTATCTCCACATCTAAGATCCTTTGATATACAACCTGTGTTATCATGGGTAAGTCTTTTAATCTGAATCCACAAGAGAAAGAAACAAAAAACAGAACAAGTAAAACATCCTTATGAACTAATATTGAAGAATTCTCATACTTTAAGGACCTACTCAGGACCCCACCAGTTTCCATGTACCCAAGGGAAGGGGAGCAAACTGACTCACATACTTGTTTCTTGAGAGCATCTTGAACTCCTTCCCTCCATAAAATCTCTGAAAGAACACCTGCAGACAAATTCAATCTTGCCTAGTTACACATATTTAACAAGGAATGAGGAAGAGGAATAAAACGTGCTAAATTTGAACTAGGCGCTAACTCTAAATAAGAGATTCTCAAGGTAATAGTAGCTCTACCAGGAGTATGAGCCCCATAAATCTTTTACCCCACAAAAAGCATCAGATGGTGATTCAGCATAGCTGGCGAAAGAAGTTGCGGTGGAGAAACTAGAATAGGGATTAAATTGGTGTGATTGGACTGGGTCTGAAGGAAGGGGACTAAAATTAACCATGACCACTTCTTGGGATATTTGGGGAAAGAAAAGAGTTCAGGAATTTTTATCTCTGAATACTTGGAGACTGAAGCAGACTTCTTTGGAAATATAATCATCAGCAAAGGAAGAGAATCTACAAAATGAATGATGGAAGTTATTTTTATAATCACTGAAACACCAAAGGTTTCATAGGTCTCTGAAAATTAAAAAGCCTTTAACAGAATTCCAAATCATAAATCAAATCAGAGAATCCTAAAAAGCAGAAAGAATAATGTATAGTAAATCCTCAAAAGAAATACAGTTTTCTTAAATATTATAAGATAAGAAAAATGAATTAAAATGGAAATCTATGGACTACCAAAAAGTCATAGAATAAAAACATAAAACTCTGCAATTGTTCTATTGAGAAATGAAATCCATAAATTAAGAAATTATGAATGATTTTATAAAAAAGAGCTTAGAGTTTAGAATTTTAAAACAATTAGATTGTCAAAAAATGTTAATCTATAGTGGAGATTGTTTCTAAAGAAGTGAGAGAAATCAATAGTCTTGATGTGCAAAAATATGAAGTGGAGGAAAATCTTGCATAAGGAAATGAAAACTAACATTTAAAAGATAACACATAAACTCTACAAAAGTCAAAGTATTTTGTCTTGAAATTCTTAAAGATAGAATTATAGACATCCTAACTAGTATGGATCCCTGAAAAGATTAAAACAAGAAAAAAAGTGAAATGTCATAATATAGGAAATAATCAAAAAATAATGACTAAAACGTCAGAATATAATAAAAATTTTACACAAAACAAAATGGCCCATCTAGAGAATTTAAACCTGAGAGACTGGAGAGACCTTGTACTTCAAACAATTTTTTTTCAATTAGCCAAGAGAAAACCCGTTCAATATAAATCAAAAGGAAATAGAATAATGCAAGATTATTTCTTCAGTGAGAAAACTCTAAGAAATAATAGTATATTCTGAAAAACAAATGGACTTATGCAACAAAACAAAATAATATAACCCATAAACATGAGCATAATCATTAATGAAGAAAAATAATCAGAAATTAGACCAGAGAGGCATTTGACATATTTCTACAAAAGACATGAGAGATGGTACAGGCCTTCACTGATACAAGATATCTATTACCATATGGTCTCTATACTTATAAAATCACAATCTGGTAAGCCTGTGAAAAATAAATCTTTTACAAAAACAATAAAATCATATGTGACCTTCATAAAAATTAAATGTTTGAGTCATCTATTAAATATTTTCTAATATTTAGGTGTTTCAAAATATTACATAGATATAATCACAAAGGTCTCTGTTCTCATAGCAAATATTTACACAGAGTACCAAATTTCGTATTTCCTATGTAACTACATCTTAGGAAGCTAGAAGCTAATAAATTATACTACCTAGTACTTATACTAGTATTATGTAATTATGAATGTTTTGTGATAGTATTTTTTCTGGTAGCACTACTTCTAGTAGCTTAAAAAAATCACCCTGAAAAAGAAAGCAAGCATGAATGCAATTATATATTCAACATTTATCATTTATCTGCTTCCAACTATACTAGCTATACAACAATATAATTATAAATTAGGGCCATAGTTCAATAATATGAATTCAGATGTTTTCCCACTTTATTTTGGAAAAGGAACGCTTCAAAGAATGTCTAAATTGAAATAATATGGGCAATTACTGGCAAATAGCAAATAGTTCTCAAAGGCTGGATTGTACTATATATTTTATTACAATTATGTTACATTGTATATTGCTTCAAATTTTATAAAATAATGATTCCAAAATGAAATGTTACTTCTTAAGTAGACAGTGGGTTGGCACAGACAACTAACAATTTGGATAACACAAACAGCAGGACTGTCTATGATAGCAAAATTCTACTGCTTCCTTTCACTGCTTTATTCCTAAAAAGGAATGAGAAAAAAAAAAAGAAAGAAAATTACATTTATTAAGGATTAGAAAGCCTGACAAAATTTAGGCTGAATAGCAAAACAAATTGCTAGAAATTTTCTGGCATACAACTTTTCAAAGCAACAGCTCAAAAACAAATAAATGAAGAACGATGGCTATGAGTAAGAAAATAAACATTATGTTCTTGTGTTATTTCTTAGATTGTGTAAAATGTGAGTTATGGCCATGTGTCATCTTGGAAAAATGAAAATAATTTATTTTAATAAAAATATTTTTATATTCAAAACAGTACAAACACCAGTACCTTTTGATTCCAATGATATATTGCTACACAAATAATGGATACCATATAATAGTTAGCATGAAACCGTCAACTTTCATCCTCCAACTTTTATTTTAAAACCACAAACATTTAGGCAAAATATATGCCCTGAGAGAATGACCTGCTGTTGTGAAGTCTAGAATCAGGCAAACTTACATGAGTTAATAGTATTAAAAAAAACAACAGAGCAATGGTAATTTTATTTCCTATTAACTGTTTCCATTTACTTTGTCCAAATATAGGACAAATATGGTATGTTTCTTCCCATCAAAAAAAAAATATTTAAATTCTTTTGAGGTGTTCATTTCAAAAGTAGTTTAATAGCCCTGAGTGGGTTTAAAAAGGTACACTTGTACTAAGTCCAGATTTATAGACATGTGACTAAAGTCAACTGGGCAAAAATATATTTTAATTACTTCAATGCCTCTCACTAATACAGGCACAATGGATGGTCAAGATTTTAGAACCAATAAGTTAGTTTGCATAAATAAAGTTATGTAGATTGCTTGGCTACATTTCATTATATCTCTAATGCAATGTTTACCCAAATAATATATATTTATTTATTGTTAATTTTCCATAGATTCACCTTTATTTCAGAAAATTGTCTTTGATCCAAGATTTAATTTTCTAAATACAGGTGGCCTTTGTTTTGTAAAAAAGGTGCCTCAATAAATTTGGTGGTAAAACAATATTTAATCTATACCATTAAAATCATGTTTATGTGTGTTTGTGTGTATTTGTTATCAAAAGGAGGGAAAAAAATCTTTTCCAACAGCAAACCTAAAATTTTTGATGAATGAAAAATGAGTCAGTAGCTCATCATGAAACATCTGGGCATTTCTGAATCTGGAGGATTTTCGTGACATTTTCCCAGTCTGCCCCATTATTCTCAAATGATTCAATTCAAATTTCTAACTGTCTTCTATATTTCTTTTTTTTTTTTTAATTTATTTTAAACCTTTACCTTCCATCTTGGAGTCAATACTGTGTATTGGCTCCAAGGCAGAAGAGTGGTAAGGGTAGGCAATGGGGATCAAGTGACTTGCCCAGGGTCACACAGCTGGGAAGTGTCTGCGGCCAGATTTGAACCTAGGACCTCCCATCTCTAGGTCTGGCTCTCAATTCACTGAGCTACTCAGCTGCCCCCTGTCTTCTTTATAATTTCCTACTTGATTATATTGGAAACATCCTACACGAATCTCAAGTGGATGATTATTATGTCAGCTACAAATTCTGATACTGTATTTGGGTATAGTATATGTATGTGTACATATATGTAAAGGTATGATAAATAGCATACTTAATAAAGTATATTGGATTTGCTAAGCATTGCACATAACATGTTTATATACCACAGCCGTGTATAATTATATGATATATTATGTATAGAGAGATCATGCATAATGTATGAATAGTAAGCCTAAAGAAAGGAGATTCGATCAAAAATACTTAAGTTAAAGTCCCAACTCAGATATATACCAGTTATAAGATCTTGAATAGGTCTCAGTACCTCCAAGCAATTCTCTAAGTTTTCAACTGCAGAACAACTAGAGATCTCCTTTGATAGAGAATTGAGCAACGCCAATGACATCACAGGTCTGTATTATGTGTGTATGTTGGTATATATCAAAATATGGCTGCATCCACAAATCTCTATTTGCAAAGGGATACCCAAAGCACATAAATCTTGATGTAAACAATTTTAAGTAAAAATAGTGGTTTCTATACATGCACATATATGTGGACATACATGTACCTATACATAAATTTTCTACATGCCTGTTTTATTTATGAATTTTGAAATAGCTCTTTCTGCATTGTCTGATTTAAAAATTTATAAGACTCTAGATTAGTAAACATGAGTGATAAACACAAGGCTAACTAGAGATTGGAGGAGCACCTCTCCACTCAGCCAGTTACAATGTCAAAGTCACCAAGACGTTCAATGCTATATTTTTAAATTGAGGTTAATTTAGTTGTAGTGTAAAAAGGATATTCAATTAGGCTATTACAGGACTTAGCTCCAGGAGCTGTATCTTCAGATTCTCACTCCTCTGTATGTAGGTAACTTACTTACACCAGCCTTGTGATATCACCCAATATATTTTTAATTTTCTTTTTTTAATTATTAATTTTTTCCATGGTTACGATTCATGTTTTCTCCTTCCCCTCATCCTTTCCCCTCCCGCAGTTGATAAGCAATTCAACTGGTTTATACATATATACCACACGTATATACATATACATACATATATATATACAGAAACACACACACACACACATATATATATACACATATCCATATATATTATCACTTGAACCCATTTTCATATTATTCATTTTTATAGGAGTAATCCTTCAAAGCAAAACCCCAAATTACCTACCCATATAAACAAGTCTTCTGGCTTTCTATTCCCACGGTTCTTTCTTAGAGGTGGGATATCCCCCAATTCTGAGGGACTTCTTCTCCAAGAGGACTATTTTATGTCCTCAGATAACCAAGGAACCACATCAATACACCTAAAGCCTAGTAAAAGGCTACATAAAGGAGATGTAGTTTGATCCTTAACTTACCCTTGAGTCAATCAGATTCTAAGCAGATTTATCATCTTTTAAGCAAAACAAAAAGAAAAAAAAAAAAACCTAGCCCAGTGATGCCAAAATTTGAGAGACTAATTGTCCAAACTGCAACCTTCATGCTGCCTGGGAGCCCGGTCCCACTTTACCCCAAGGCAGGGGAGGGAAGAAGCGCTCCCATTGGGCTGCTGGGTGGATCATGTGAGAAATGTGCTCCAATGAGCATGGAGAAGGGGAGGGGAGCAGCTCCGTCCCGGACACGTGACATAAGTTCACCAACACAGGCTGAGAGCATAAGAGGTTAAGAGACTTTCCTAAAGTCACCCACAGGATGTGCAGGAAATAAGACCTGAATTTGGGCTTTCTTGACTTTAAGGATAGTTTTCTATGTATTCAGCCATGTTGCCTTGCTGATCTTACAGTATACTATAAAATTACTTTATTTTATGTGGGAACTCAGATCTCATCTAAGTTATCTCTCCATGATTGCAGATATAACTCTGCAGCCTTTTCATCTCGTGCAGTTTAATTAAAGTTCCCACAAGCAAATAAATTTAAAAGACAGCATTGAAAAGCAGTTAGAAAGAACATAGCAGTATATTACTTTAAAATATTTCATTCCTGTATTTTGACATACTATAGACAGAGGATGAAAGCTAAGCCTGAAGAAAATAATTATCCAGGGTAGAGAGTATAGCCAGCCTCCCGGCTCAAGGGAATGAAAAGGCCCCAAAACCTTCTTTCCTATCCTTTCTCCAACACCTCCCACAAAAGTTGTAGCAGGGAGCCATGGAAAACATAGAGTCCCAGGGCTTAGAGTAATTTTAAATGACACAACTTCATTAATAGTACAGTATCAGGTTATAAAGTCATAAAAGTTCATAATTGGAATAGATCCTAAGAAATCAACTAGTTTATTTTCTTGGCTTTAAAAATGAGAAAACTAAAGTATAGAATGGTTGTCTCAAAATGCAGAAATATCTTACACTAAAATAAAATTCTCTGAATTGCCATTCTGATGGACTGCAATTTTTTTCAATGTCTATATTTTTATTTTTAGAAAAATTTTCCATGGTTACATAATTCATGTTTTACTTTACCTCAACCTCCCAACCCCCAGGTAAACTCATTTCCACTGGTTTTAACATGTGTGGCCAGTCAAGACTTATTTACATATTATTGATAGTTACATTGGTGTGGTCTTTTTGAGTCTACATCCCCAATCATGTCCTCATCAACCCAAGTGTTCAAGCAGTTGTTTTTCTTCTGTGTTTCCACTCCTGTAGTTCTTCCTCTGAATGTGGGTAGCGTTCTTTTCCATAAATCCCTCAGAATTGTCTTGGGTCATTGCATTGCTGCTAGTACAGATGTCCATTACATTCGATTTTACCACAGTGTATCAGTCTCTGTGTACAATGTTCTTCTGGCTCTGTTCCTTTTACTCTGCATCAATTCCTGGAGGTCTTTCCAGTTCACATGGAATTCCTCCAGTTTATTATTCCTTTGAGCACAATAGTATTCCATCACCAACATATACCACAATTTGTTCAACCATTCCCCAACTGAGGGGCATACACTTGCTTTCCAGTTTTTTGCCACCACAAATAGCACAGCTATAAATATTTTTGTGCAAGTCTGTTTATCTTTGATCTCTTTGGGGTACAAAGCCAGCAATGGTATGGCTGGATCAAAGGGCAGGCGTTCTTTTATAGCCCTTTGAGCATAGTTCCAAATTGCCATCCAGAATGGTTGGATCAGTTCACAACTCCACCAGCAGTGTATTAACGTCCCAATTTTGCCACATCCCCTCCAAAATTCATTACTCTCCCCTGCTATCATTTTAGCCAATCGGCTAGGTTTGAGGAGGTGCTTCGGAGTTGTTTTGATTTGCATTTCTCTAATTACTAGAGATTTAGAACACTCTCATGTGCTTATTGATACTTTTGATTTCTTTATCTGAAAATTGCCTATTCAGGTCCCTTGCCCATTTATTAATTGGGGAATGGCTTGATTATTTTATACAATTGATTTAGCTCCTTTTATATTTGAGTAATTAGACCTCTGACAGAATTTTTTGTTATAAAGATTTTTTTCCCAGTTTGTTGTTTCCCTTCTGGTTTTGGTTGCATTGTACAAAAACTTTTTACTTTAATATAATCAAAATTATTTATTTTATATTTTGTAATTTTTTCTAACTCTTGCTTGGTTTTAAAATCTTTCCTTTCCCAGAGATCTGACAAGTATACTATTCTGTGTTCACCTAATTTACTTACAGTTTCCTTCTTTATATTCAAGTCTTTCGCCCATTCTGAATTTATCTTGGTGTAGGGTGTGAGATGTTGATCTAAACCTAATCTCTCCCATATTGTTTTCCAATTTTTCCAGCAGTTTTGTCAAATAGTGGATTTTTGTCCCAAAAGTTGGGCTCTTTGGGTTTATCATACACTGTTTTGCTGACGTCACTTACCCCAAGTCTATTCCACTGATCCTCCCTTCTATCACTTAGCCAGTACCATATTGTTTTGATGACTGCTGCTTTATAGTATAGCTTAATATCTGGTACTGCTAAGCCACCTTCCTTCATGTTTTTTTCATTATTTCCTTTTTTTTTTAAACCCTTGTACTTCGGTGTATTGTCTCATAGGTGGAAGATTGGTAAGGGTGGGCAATGGGGGTCAAGTGACTTGCCCAGGGTCACACAGCTGGGAAGTGGCTGAGGCCGGGTTTGAACCTAGGACCTCCTGTCTTTAGGCCTGACTCTCACTCCACTGAGCTACCCAGCTGCCCCCGCATTATTTCCTTTTAAAAAGTATGCTCACAAAAAAAAGGAATACTCATAAGTAGCTAATTTAGAAAAATATTCCTGTAGTAGATATAGTTGAGATTTTTAAAAATTGAAAAATAAAGACAAGTAGATGGCTTGGTGAAGAGAAAGCCAGTAATAGAGGCAGGAGGTCCTGGGTTAAAATGTGATTTCAGATAGTGCTTAGCTATGTGATCTTGGGCAAGTCATTTAACTCTAATTGCTTATCGCTTACCACTCTTCTGCCTTGGAACTGATACTATTAATTCTAAGACAGAAGGCAAGGGTTTAAAAAGAGGAACTAAAAAATGATTATTCTAGAAATATAAAAAATACTATTGAAATTACAAAATAATAAGCTTTAGCTGTTGATAAAGTGTTACTACAAAATTTATTAATCGATTTCAAAGATTTTTGTTTCAATAAATTTGTAAAATCCTGTTAGTTTTCAGCATTTTCTTCCACAAGTAACATGTGTTTATTAAATCAAACTGAGTAGAATGTTACTGTATTAACATTAGTACCATCGATTTTATATTATTATAAAGCAAGCAGATCACTGGATAAAGTTTTTGTTTTTGTTTTATTTTGTCTTATTTTTTTATCTTAATTAGTTCTTATTTAAAACTAACCAATCACATTATGAATATCCATAAGATTATAGATGGAAGAATCTTAGAGGTTCTCCTATGAATACCTTTCACTTTACAAATGAGAAAAGTGAGGGGGGAACTGAGTGGCTCAGTGGATTGATAGCCAGATGTATAGAAGGGAGGTCCTGGGTTCAAATATGACCTCAGACACTTCTCAACTGTGTGACCCTGGGAAAGTCACTTAACTACCATTGCCTAGCCCTTACCACTCTTCTGCCTTGGAACCAATATATAATATCGATTCTAATATGGAAGGTAAGGGTTTAAAAAAAAAATAAGGAAAGTGAAACCTTAATAACATAAACATTATACCCTAGGTCACAGGAGTAGTTGGGAAGTACCAAAAACAATATTTGAACCTAGATTCTCTAAGTCATTTTACTATTGGATGCTACTTCAGGGATGTTATCTGGTTACAAATCATGGCACTCCATGATTTCGGAAGAATCATAATCAGAGGTAATGCAAAAGTAATGAAAAGATGCACAGTAGCGGTGAGGTGGTTGTAATCCAATACTAACGACGATTTTAAAGTTCAAGAAAAGTATAAAGTACATCAAAAAAGATAAGTTTGACCAGCAAAAAGGAAAAAATAGAGATTAAAAAATGGATAGACCAAGTACATCTCTGTATACCATGAAATAGATACTAATTTAAAAAATTATAGTTTTCCAAATATGTGATTTCACTATCTCTATGCACATGACTTAATGAATTTATAATCCATCCTAAGTCTGTCTCAAACTCCAGTCCTATATGGTCACCTGACTACTATCTATTTCCAACCAAATATGTCTTTTTTTTTAAAATCCTTGTCTTTTGGTAATAGCTGGCTTTTTGAGCTCAATGAGGTAGCTCATTGAACCACTTAGCTGCTCTTCCAACTGGAAATCTTATAAAAAACAAACAAAAAAATAATGTATCCAAGATAAAATCCATTGTATGTAATACCACACAAGTCCTCCTTCAAATTTCCTCTTTCCTTAAGGGGAAGCACTATTACCAAGATTTCACAATCTTGAAATTATTCATGACTTCTCACTCTTCCCTGAACACACATATTCAGTCAAACAACAAATCTTACTGAGTCTAATTCAATCATATTTCATGCATCTGCCCTCTTCTTTCTACTCACACTACCCCAATTTTAGATTAGGCCTTTATCACTTTAATCTTCTCCTTAATATCCCTGTTTCAAGTCTTTGCCTTCTGCAATCCATGCTCTAATAGCTGTTTGAGCATTTTTTCTACAGTATACATATGAATAGTTTACTCTTTTGGTCCATGAACATCACGAATACCTTTACAGTAAAATAGAAACTCTTCTATATAACATCTAAAATCTTTTACAATTTGGTTATGATCTACCTAACAAGATTTAATATATATTAATCCCATCCCTACATTCCATTTTGTCATTCACTTGCTTCAGTTGTGTCCAATTCTTTATCACCCTGTTTGAGGATTTATTGTCTAAGATACTACAATGGTTTTCCATTTCTTTCTCCGGTACATTTTTACAGAGAGGGAAACTGAGACAAAGGGTTTAAGTGATTTGCCCAGGGTCACACAGCTAGTGTCTGAGGAGAGATTCAAACTCAGGACTTCAACACTCTAGGCCCAGCACTCTGCTAACTGTGCACAGAGTAACTAGCTTTGCATAGAGTAGGTACTTAAAGAGGTTTAATTCATATTTTTTCACTCCATAAGTATTTTCCAGTTGCTTGTTTGATTGATTTGATAAATTCTTTATGGAAAGTTCACAGAAAATAAAAAGAAATCACACAAAATAAAAAGGCATGGATGAGCTATAATCTGCATCTTTGAGTTCAAAACCAAAAAGGCCATGAGATAGATCCATTGATATATTTCAAAGTTGGATAAAATCAAAGATCTTTGCACTGAAAGTCATTTGTTATACTTCTCAGTTATTCCTCAAATATTAAATCTATAGCTAAATATATGATATTTTCCTAGTTCTGCTCATTTCACTACTCATCATCTCTTAAAGTCCTTTCCAAGTTTGTTTTTTTTTTAATTAATATTCCCATCATAGTATTCCCATTATAGTACAATGGTATTCTATCACAATCTTATACCACAGTTTGTTTTGGGATTCCCCAAAAGATGGACATCCCCTCAATTTCCAGCTCTTTGCCAGCATGAGATTTGCTATAAATATTTTGGAAGTTAGAGGATATTTCCTTTTTTCCCTGATCTCCTTAGGAAATAGATCTAGCAATAGCATTATAGGGTCTAAGGGTATACACAGTTTAATTACTCCTTGGGTAGAATTCCAAATTGCTCTACAAAATGGTTTGATCAGTTCACAGTTTCACCAACACTGTATTAGTCTCTCCTTTTTTCCAAACTCCCTCCAGCATTTGTCATTTTGCCCTTTTGTTATTTTAGCCAACTGATGGGTGTGAGATAGTACCTCTTTTGTTTTGACTTGCATTTCTCTAAAAAGTAGTGACTTAGAGCCTTTTTATCTATGTATAGCTTTGATTTCTTCTTTCAAAAACTGTTTATTCTTTCTTCCTAATTTTTGAAAGGCATTTCCTAAACAAAAGCTTCCTGAATTTGATTCATTCACTGTCATTGTTGCAAATTCTGATTGGCTGCCAATGAATCAGATTATATCCTTTCCCGTTTTCACTACACTTTCTCTTAATTCAAATTAACATCTAGAGGAGAGAAACATCTGGCCAAATTGAGAAAAATAATTTCTCTAATAACTAAAATCTCCGCCATTTATTCATTTTTAATGCAAAAGTTAGGCAGTTGTCATGAAGATTAAATGTAAGCAAGAGGTGATGATATGTGAGTTGGGTATCATATTTGATTATGAGAAGCAATAAGTGAGATTCTGAATTATGCTTTTTTTCTTCCCCTAACCTCTAAAACTCTTTCACCTTCTCTAATGAAAAGAGTACTGCCCTATCATAAACTCTTTTTGAATGATGATGAGAAGGAAGTAAAAGAGGCAATTTATAGCATCCCAGAGGAAAGTAAAATGGAGGAATGAGGAACTTTCAGGGTTTGGGATTTATTTAAATGTGTCACCTTCATTTTTCAACCCCTTTAAAAGGAAATATAATACATGAATATGTGAGTATTTTATACTAAGTAAAATGTTATTTATGAAATTCCATTTAAAGCATGACCTTATTTTTAGGTGAACTTTTGTTAAACTAGTTAGATAATTTTTGAATAACACAGTTTAACTCAGTAGATCCTCTACATTATTTATCTGTACAGTTTGTATTGTTCATCTTTATGTTATTCATCTATGTTTATTTTTTAATCTTTGTATTCCAAACAACCTTGCATAATAATCAATATGTAACTGACTGACTAACTATCCTTGAATATCAATCCAAAGAAACAAATATTTGTAGAAAATAGTCAGTTTGTCTGCTTGGGGCATGAGAGTGATAACTTTTCCATTTCAATCTCCAACAAATGAAAATTTGCAATTTTAAGAAGTTAGCCTTCAAAACTTACATATTCTCAAAGAATTTGTAATTCTGGTGTTGGGTCCTTTATGTAAATGTGTATATGTTAAATTGGGCTAGTTTGAGTGGATTCCTTTGTTTAAATCATCATCATCATCATCATCATCATCAGGGAATTACTATAGTAGAAGCCTCTAGAAGTTCTGAAAAATTGCTCTTTTAATATATATCTAATAAATAATAATCGTGACTCTTCTGGATCAATCTGGACTTCGGGAAAAGCAGTTGCACTTTTAAAAAAAGCTGTGGAAAGAGCATCCTTTATTAGCCCATATATTATGATTTGAGATTAAAATAAGTGGTCACTAATAAATGCAATTTCTTCTCAGAGAAACAAGTTGCTAAAGTAGAAAAGTGAATTCAAATCATGCATATTACACATGAAACATCCAAAAATATTGTGATTTAAATATGTCTTTCCTGCTTTCCCCCTGCCTCTGTTGTGTCAACTGTATCTCTATTGCCTTTTGATATAAATTGAGTAGGATTCCCATCCTTCTTCTTACTTCCTAGTTTTTAAGTCCTGGGGATACTGATAGCTATGTAAGACTCTCTTTGCACATATGGAATTGGTGAATTAAGGGAACTTTTTGAATTTTAAAAAATGACTGAATCCTTTCCACTTCAACCTAATGGCCATTTTACCCAACAACAAGCATTAATGACTTCCCAGCCTAATGAAAATTAATTGCTATCCTGCCTTGACAATTACATTGTGATCGATCAAGTTTAAAGGACCTGCAAGGGTCATTTGCTGTAATTCTAATGCAATCCATTAAATCTGCTGCAGATGATAACCTTTACCTTATTCACATATTAAGGAATACTAATGACAGCTCTAGATGTCACTGTTTATATAAGAAGTGATACATCATATTGCCTCTTTTTTCCTAACTCATATAATGTGTTCTTTCTTTAGTGATTGGATGTTACTACCCATTCTACCAAGATGTCTTTATAGTATAAAGCCCTTTCCATTGTAAGTAATAATTATTCAAGAAAATTTAATGAAGGTGCAACCCTCAAGCTAGCAACCAGTAGAAAAGCCATTTATATTGTTGCAAAAATTTAAGCATTAATTACGGTATGCACTTTTAGACATATAACTCACTGAAATGATAAAATAATTAACTTAAAAGATGAACACTACTGTCACTATTGAGAGTAAAAGAGTAGCTGGGCATTTGGAAAATACTTCAAGGGTTACTTGTATCTTCACCTTGAGTTTAGGTTTTGATTGCAATTTTTTCCAAAGTTGGGATTCTATCAGTCCATACAAAAAGGATCAGGTTCAAAAGAACCAATTTGTAAGAGCCAAGTTCATAATAGGAAAATTGATTGATACTGAAAAACATCACTGCCAAATAGAGTTACGTATTCATGTAGGCTGGTCAGCAGATTCTCTTTCCATTAGCTAAAGGCTATTTACAGAATCAAAATGATATCAGTATATTGCTTGATCATTATAAAGTTTGGATAAAAAGAGACAAGAAAGGATTTGGATTTCCAACACTATTTTCTATAGAAACCCTGATATTTTACATAACATCAATAGGCCTTCTGTGAAGGAAATCAAATAATATTGGTAGTAACATATTGCCTATAAATATTGAATATTAAGTCATGAATTTCAAGTACATTTGTTGCATATTTAAAATTTTAAAGGAAAGATGAAAAATATTTTTGTGAATATTTTTCAGTAGGAAAATAGGTTTAATTTCATTCATTTTTCTTCAAAAATTTCCTAAGCTTTCTTCTATGTCCCAAGAAATTGCCCTACAACCAACATTTATTAATCCTTTTAATAAATTTCAAGTCTCAATGTATTATATAGCCAAACTTTTTGAGATATACCTTAAAGGATGTCATGTTTTGAAGTACCCATTTCTACTCCAAGGACATGCCTGCCAAGCCTACCTGAATATGTGAGCAAAAAAGGTAACTCTCTCTGCATGTAGTACACCAACAGAATATATAATTTTCAAGCTCAACTTTTCTTCCCCCCCCCCATTCTTTTTCCTATATTCCACAAGTCTATTGACAACAGTGCTATAAAAATGGCATTTCAAGTGAGATAAATTTCAAATTAGATAAATAAGATAAACATTGAATTTCTAAGTTGAAAAAGACACTAGCAATCATATAATCATAGTCACATTCAAAAGAAAATTCCCATTTGTTTATAACCAATATCAGCTTTGCTTAAAGGTCTTTATTATTGGGGATCAACTACCTCCTAAGGCATTCCATTTTTTGATGCTTCTAATTAGTTGTAAGATTTCCTGACATCAAGCCTAAACTTGTAGCTTGATCATATCACCTGTTTCTACCCTCTGGAGACAAAAATAATTAAATCTAACTTGTCTTCCATATGACAGCCTTTTAGATACTTGAACAAAACAAGTGTGTTCTCCATGAGCTTTCTCCTCTTCAAGGTAAAAATCCCTATTCTTTCAATCCATTAGGGTGAGGTACAATGAAATAAGCATGGAAACTCAAGAAAATGAGGAATGACTAGGTTAGGAATTTTGAGGGACTATATATATAGATACGTCAAGATCCCTAGTAAAAAGGTAGGCATTGTAAAAGAGAGGAAGATAGTGGATCAGTTGCTGATCCTCTTGAGGAAAAAAAATGATCTAGGTTGATATAAAAAAGCCATCATCATTTACACTGAGTAGAAAAATTTAATTATATGAACTTTACTGGAGGACAGTTTGCTAAGTGATAATAGGAGAGAGATACAAAGACAGACAAGTATTTGGAACAGAGAGAAAAGGCTGAGGAAATGACATGATCTGTATTTACAAAACATATTTCTCAGAAGAACACATGCTCATCTGTATTCCTCCCTAGTTTCATTATATTTAATATCCTTGTATTTATTTAACACTTATTATACTTATACAAATATATAATTCTTTTCATAATAAATATAAATTTTTTCAGCATTTGCTGCTTTATTGTCAATTGCCCCAAAAGATTACAGAATACAAATATCCACTACTTTATTTTTATTGATTGATTAATTATTCATTGACTCATTTGGGTAGAATATGGCTTCTGCTCTAACATGGTGTCTCCTATATTAAGATCTGTTAGGATTATTTCTCAAAGCTGCTGTCTGATCTGCCGCTTCACCACTCTGATTGGAGGAGGATGGGCCAGTATAATCAGTTCCCTGCAGTCAGGCTTTTTGAGAACTAATAGAGGAGGGCCTAAACTCACTGACTCTCTTGTGATGAATAATCAGATATCTTTAGATGTTAAAGGTGGCTTAAGCTGATATGAATGCCAAGGTGATAAGTATCTTCAGTTGCTGAGGGGATGAATCACAGATTAGGATTTGTAAAAGACCTATGATACCCTTCACAGTAAAGAAACTCCCCAACTGCCAAGCTTGACAATATGGGGATCCTTCTGGAGTTGATGGATCAGACCAAGATGACTTCGGTTTCTTCAACATGTAACCTTTAATTAACTAATAAAGAAATAGATTAATGATATGGGGAATTAAGGATTGATGGGGAAGGATTGTGGATTCAGGGAAATTCAAGACTAAACCAAGATGAGTGAGAATTTGGCAGTTCCCTTCAGGGAAAGCCTCTGATGGAATTCTATACTCAGTTGGTACAGCTTCTGCCTGATGAAGCCAAGTAGCTGATGTTTCTTCATAGATGTCTTGTTGAAGTTGTTGTTGATATTAATTGATGGATGATATTCAATAATTTGCAGAGTGCAGGCTATGACAGGTATAGACCTAAGTTGCTAGACCCAGCAGTGTGGATCAGGCTAAGGCAAAATCTGGTGAAATTTCTGGGGTTCAAATGGAGAGCTACCTCTGTTTCCACCCTTACCACTCACCACTCAGGGCTGTTAGTTTGCCTGGGGGTCTCCTCCTTTTTATAGGTCTGGTCCAACAGGCTTCCAACTGTCTCATGCCTCCTTTAGGGGTTCTAAACTCTGAACCCCATCTTCCTACAGTTTGTAGGAAGTTGTAGGAGTTGTAGAAGAGAGCTATTTGCAAAAGCTAGCTACAGATCACACAAGTTTTCTAATCAATGCAGTAATAGGTTGCCCTATTTAATAATCCAGAGATAAGTTTGATCATCATTATAAAGCACAGAATAAAAGTATTAAGTGTATACCCATTAAAGTTATTTTCCAGTTATGGAAGAAATACCATTTTCTGAACATAAATAGCCCAATAGCTGAAAAATAAAAATCACTTACAACTCCATACTTCTATTTCTTCGTCATCTTCATCTTGGACATAAATATATTTAAGCCTGGTTTTATTACATAAGAAATGTCATATAAATAGGTTAGATAACATCTCTAAAATGCATTTAACTATTTGGTGATATGTAATGATGATAACAATCATCATTATCCTCATTTGACCAGACCTGAAATTTCATCCATGAAGGGAATTCTGGTGAGGAAATACCTATATCAGTACATATTGGCATCTTCCTTTATCTTATAATTTTAGAGAGTTTTCCAGAATACTGAGAAAAGTAATTTTCCCAGAGCAATACAGCCATTGTATATTACAGATGAGCATTCTTTAATCTGATAACTTCTTTCAATGTACCATGATACTATCTCTCAGTGATAATATAATCATCCTGAATAAATGAAATTCATTAATTATATGAAGTCTGCTTATGATTAACATAACACGATCAGTGAAATAATATACAATTTAAAATTTTTGGTGATGTATCAAGAAAAATCTACCATTAATCTTAGTATATGAGTATCTTAATGAGAAGCTCAATCAAGTATTTTTTTCCCAAAAAAGTGTATCCAGGAAAAAATGAAAAAAAAAAAACCAGAAACAAAGCATAAGCATATTTTTCATTCATGATAGTATAATACTAAAAATAATAGCTAGCCTTTCTTTTAGAGAATCCAGAGACTTTCATAGATAAATATTCCAGCTTTTAATCATGTTATTTTCATCAAATTCCAACTTTCTCAAATGATTTATACTTAGAAATTATTTTTCTGGAAAATTCACTTTCTGAAGAATAAAAAAAAGCTTAGGCCTATCAGTACAGACAACAGTATGGTCTTATTGAATAAAAGGTAAAACATCGCTCTATGTTAAGTGTGATCTGACTATTTTTTTAAAAGAGCTTCTATATGATATTAAATCATTAATGGTTTTGTTTTGTTCCTAGATTCATAGCCAATAGAGACAGAGAAATATGGTCAACTTCATCAACCTTAAGAAACATTGACAAGTTTAAAGAAAAGTCTAAATGAATAAAATATTCTATAATAAAACAAATAGGCCATTGTAACAATATAAAATTAGTACTGAGTTTAACTAAGACAATGTTGATTTTTCATGGTCAAACATGGAAACTTTCTAAATCTTATTCTTGTTCATTAGAAAAGTCATGTTTTAGGAATAGAAATAAAAAATCATTCTAGAGAAATTGTGAATGAAGGTACTGAGAAATTATAACTTGAAAAAGTGAAAATAAGTGAAAAAAAAATCATTGCCTCTTAAAAGGCAATCAATTATTTCCCTCTCACCACTCCCCCTTTACTTCAGGAAAACAAAGTATATTGAAATATTTAATATTATAGAAATACGAACTTACAATTTTTAACCAGTTCATTTGAAATCTGTGTTTGGGATTTTGAAAATTATACTGACTTATGGGGGAGTCTAATATAAGCTTTTAAAAGAATAAGTATAATTGAATCTGTGCAAGAACACCAATCAGGTTATACCACTAGGGAATAACTCAATATGAAGCAAGTTGGTCATAGCATGACCAACCAATACATAGGATTCAAGTGCCATAGTACCTGGGCTTTAAAAACAGAAGAGTATACAAGGTAAAGTAGGACTTACAAATAATTTAAAGCCACAACACACTGATAGTCTGTTCGCAAATTGATCACATAGCATTCCAAAGCTTTTCTTGACTCATCCTCTGGAATTCTATTTTAATTTTCTTTTTTTTATACGACTGATAATTTAATAAAGAAATACAGGCACTGGTTCCATGCATTTTGTTAATAAGCTATGGCATAATTTTAGCAGTCATATTAGCCTTAAGATAAAAAAAAAGAAATTTTCATACATTTTACCAGTATTACTCTACCTAGTCTTTTATATTTTTTAATTACATTTCATCTAGCACAGCTAGGAAAAAAGAAATGCTACCTCACGAAGATCCATAGATCCATATAGAAAAAAATCATAATACTTATTTTTCAGTCCACCAATTATGAAAAGATTTTTGTTGAAATTTGTCCAGCAAATTTTTATTTTCCTTGATATCAATAAATTTTTTGGATATTGATCAGAAAAAAAATATGCTTCTAAATAAGTGACTATGGCTATATAGGGATTCTGTCATGATAATGATTTTTTAAAAATTCTTTTTAAAGCTGCATAAAGTATGAAGTCAAAGATCACATTGTGTAAGCTTCCTTTCCTGGAAAGGTAACTATTCTGTTAATATCTTATCATCTACCTCCCAAATTAGCATTTTAAAATTTGGGTCAAAACACTAATCAGTTAAATAAGGAAAAATATGACAATTGTCTTTCACCATCTTGTATTCCTGTGGATTAAATATTTAAAACAAGAAGTTTTAGTAGTTATTGTTTTTTGGGTTGTTTTTTTTTTAAATCCTTACCTTCTATCTTAGTATCAATTCTAGAACAGAAGAGTGGCAAGGGCTAATCAATGACAGTTAATTGACTTGCCTAGGATCACACAACCAGGAGGCCAGTTTTGAACACAGGTCCTCTCAACTCCAGGGCTGGCACTCTATATACTGTGCTGCCTAGATTCCCCTTAGTCGTTGTTTAATGTAAAAATGAATTGAGATGATCTTAACTGAAATTTGAAAAGGTATGAAATGTACTTACATTTCAAACAAAAATCTTCACAAAACAGAAATCTGTAACATGCAGAAGGCACTCTATGGCAGTTAAACGATAAATATACATATGTAACTATTTGTCAGAGTATTTTGGCAACTTCTGAAGAATTCTTTGAAAGGTCACTTGTTTGTAGCAATTGTTTAAAACATTGATCAAAGCTTATAAATTCCTTGTAAAGTCCTGATGCCTTATTTCCCCCTGCCCCCAGGTCAAAACACTGTAAAATGATGTTCACTTAAAGAGCTGACCAGGATGAACAGAGGAATCTGTGTAGTAGGCAGCATCTGGATCTTGCTTTTTGCTATTTGTTAACTCCATCTCTGTGGCTGCAGTAGTATCCACAGTTTCTCCCGTTACTTCTTCTTTTGTTTCAGACCCCTCACTTACTTTCTCACTGTGCATCTCAATTTCCACCCTTTCTCCTGTCTCACCTTCCATTGCTTCGTCCTCTTCATTCATGTGAGTTTCCCTGTCTACTTCCATTAGTGGCTTCATGTTTTCCTCTGTCCCTTCAGCTATTTTAGGTTTATTTCCATCAACTGTTTCTAGCTGCTAAGTCTTCTCCACTCTATCCTTTCCAGTAGGTTCAAGAGGCTGGTCCCTCTCCGGTACTTCTGGAAATTTCATTATCTTCAATTGTTGCCAGAAGAGTGTGTTTTTCACCTGTTACCAGAGCCTTCTTTTCCATTGTTCCTGCAGGTTCAGTCTCTCCAGCTGTACCCCCATGCTCAGTCTTTTCCATCATTCCTGAAGGTTTGGTTTCTCCAGATGTTTCTTCCTGGTCAGTCTTTTCTATCATTCCTGAAGCTTTGGTCTTTCCAGCTATTTCCTCATGTTCAGGTTCTTTCAGTTGTCCCTTTTCATCTATTCCTGGAGGTTCATTGTTTCCAGCAGATGTAGGTGGCACAGACTCTTCAGGTGCCTGTGGATATTTAGCTCTATCTGTTGATCTCAGATATTCCGTTTGATCTCTTTCTCTGAAGCCAGGAGACCCTGCCTCCCCAGCATTTCCTTTTTCACAGGTAAAATTAGCACCATCAATTGCTGGTATGACAGCCATGGTCCCTTTTGCTCCAAGGTTATTGGTCGGCCTTGTTTTGTCATGAGCATCAACTCTTGCTTTTACTGCACACTGCTTTTTCTTGTCAAGGAAAATTTCATTTTTGTATAGGACTGAAGTGTTTCCATCTGAAGAGCTTTGCTTCAGTCAGTTGGTGAACTAGTCTTGGTCATCGGCCTGCTGCTCTCCTGAGACTGGGTCTGGGTGCTGCTGGAACACCCCATTGCTGTGGCAGCTGTTGTCAGTGCCAGCTGCTGGGACTCAGGAGAAGGAGAAGAACTCCCTGGGGAGTTCCCACCTCCAGCCCTTCTCCTGGGCATGTGAACACCACCAAGCTCTGGCTCAGACTCTATTTTGATTTTCTAATGCTAACTCTGAGAGAATTAATCTAATGAAAAATGAAATTCTTGGTAAGAATCTATTAATCCAAGTTTCTATGACTCCCTTCACTCTTCTTTCTGACTTCCCTTCTCCTCCCTGGACACTCATTTCCTGTCTTCTCTTTTTAGAATGGAAACCCCTTGACTGCAGAGACTCTCTTGTTTGTTTTCTTTACTCCAGAATTTACACAACTCCAGGCACATAAGTATTCAATCAATGGTATTTGTTAGTCATTCATTTTTTTTAATATGGTTCAGGGCCTGAGGGCAATGTGTTCTATACATAGCCAAATGAAAGGTCAATGAACAACCAAACTTCTTTTATTCTATTTTGACACTGTGACTACAAACACATAAATATATGTGTATACATGTATATACATCATTTTTAATGAAAGTTTTTTCTTTTGCTTAGAGAATGAAATTTTTTAAAGCTTCCTTTTAAATTATTCTATAAAATAGGTCAAATTCTCTAAACCTCAAACCAACAGAAATAGTAACTTCCCAGCATATTTGTTCTCAAAAATGTACACAGGAGAAGATACTCATAGGTTGGAAGATAAGGCATTTGTTGCATTTTGTCTCCCATGATTCCCATAGACAGTTGAGCTTTTTTAGTCTTTCCAGAGATAAAGTCAGCTATTATTTAGGATAAAATTATCTATTCTCATTTCCATCATAATAACAACAATACTTTCTTTTATCTCTATATTGCCTTTCATCTGAGTATTTCAAAGTGTTTGCAAAAGAATCAGTAATGTTATCCCATAATACAGATAAGCAAAAAAAAGGTTGAAATGCATTTACTGTGTTTCTCAAGGTCAGGTTCTAAAGATGTAATGAACTGGGAAGAGAATTTAGGAATCTGACCTCTTAGTCCTAACAAAAACACTCTCATTTAAAACACAACTGTCAAGGGAATTTGGGGTTAGTGTTTTAGATCTCAGTAGAAACTTACTACATTACAAAAACAAAGGTCTAAGTATTTCACAAATACTTTGGGAAACAACTAAAATAGGAGCTGAGCTCTTATAAGAATCATGATAATCATTTTTGACTAATTTACTGAAGGATGAAAATAAATGAGAGATGAATGGAGCAGGCCGATTAGAGCAAGAAAAAGGGCAATGAAGCAGAGTCTATAATAAGCCTTTTTAGGTTCTATAGTCTATTTTTTTTTTAAACCCTTACCTTCCGTCTTGGAGTCAATACTGTGTCTTGGCTCCAAGGCAGAAGAGTGGTAAGGGTAGGCAATGGGGGTCAAGTGACTTGCCCAGGGTCACACAGCTGGGAAGTGTCTGAGGCTGGATTTGAACCTAGGACCTCCCGTCTCTAGGCCTGGCTCTCATCTATTGAGCTACCCAGCTGCCCCCTTATAGTCTATTTTTAAAAAAGTTACAAAATGGAATTAAATTTTGGGTTGAATATTGTCCTTTCTTGCTATCTTTGAAATATTTTTTCTTTAAAATCTTACCATCTCTAGGGGGCAGCTGAGTAGCTCAGTGATTTGAGAGCCAGGCCTAGAGACAGGAGGTCCTGGGTTCAAATCTGGCCTCAGACACTTCCCAGCTGTGTGACCCTGGGCAAGTCACTTGACCCCCATTGCCTACCCTTACCACTCTTCTGCCTTGGAGCCAATACACAGTATTGACTCCAAGACAAAAGGTAAGGGTTTAAAAAAAAAAATCTTGCCATCTCTTGAAATCCAGCCACTCATTTTTTTCCCCTTTGGTTTATCCTAATTTTATAGTCTGTCCTTTGACATAATAATTTGGGAAAAGGTGTTACCTATGATGGAAGTATGATTTTTCTGTGTGTGTTGCACTTCAATCAGGTCTCTGTTCACTTAATTTTAACATCTGATTTTCTATGGAGGGCCACTGTGATTTGATTTCCAATATGATATTCCTAGATTGCCCAAAAACATTTTGACGGACTTATTTGACTGCTTTTCAAAAATGTAGAAGCAACACCATAAGATTATAGTAAAGGAGATTTTCAGCACTATCCTATTTTGCAGAGAAATTTATATAGTTTTATATAGGAGCATTCACTGACTGCTCTGACCTTATTCAACTCTGGAGGTGAAGGAATTGCAGGTAAAGGACACAGTATAGTACAATGGAAAGAGCACTGACTATGAAGAAGGCTCGGATGTGGGTTCAGAGTCTTCCTCAGAAACTCCACTGGCTATGGAGTTGGGGCGTATGGATTCAAAACTTTCCTCAGAAACTATCTCGGTAATGTTAGGGCATTGAGGTAATCTCAATGGCTCTTGGTTTCTTCATTTGTAAAGTGATGGCATTAGACCATTTGATCTCATCAACTTAGCAAAGTGTTAACACTTTTTTTTACACATCTCATTTGCTAATAATGCATTACTTTGTAATACAGTTCAGAGTATAATAGAATCTGTCTATTAGATCAAAGTTATATGATGCAAGAGTGTAGGAAGTAGAAAAACAATAGAGTAGAAGATAAAATTCTATCACTTACTATCATTGGCATTATGAAAAAAATCATTTTTCTACTTGTTAATTCTAATATGAGCTGTTAGACTGACTTTTTGAACTAGTTAGAAACTGGCTTTTTAAATTTTATATTTAAAATTATTTTTCTCCCTGCTCCCTCTCTTCCCTGAGAGAACAAAAATAATAAATATGCATAACAAAGAAAAACAAACATCCACCTTGGCCACATCCAAAAGTGTGTTTCGTATTCCCCATATTAAGTCCATTTCTTCTCTGTCATTGTTCTTCTAGAACTGATGTCAGCCATTACATTTGAACAGAGCTCTTCAGTCTTTTAGAAATGTTAATTTTTACAATGCTGTTATCACATGGGTTTTTAAACTGCACTCAGTTCATAGGATGCCACTTCACAGCAGTCTTCTCAGTTTTCTCTGACATTGGGTTTTATCTTATATTTCACATATTTATAGAACATATATATGAAGTATAGTATTTCATTAAATGAATATATCATATTTTGTTCAGCCATTGACCATTTAAAGGGCACCTCAGATTCTTTGGTACTTTGTCATCTGAAAAATTTTTGTTCTTTTCCATCACAAAAGAAATTGCCATAAATATTTCTGTATATTACTGATCCTTTTCCTCTTTGATCTCTCTGGTGGTATAATAGGATAAGTAACTTATTTAGGAAGCCTGGTAGTGTTCTGGTCTTGATGAAATCAGAAATATCATTTTCAATTTAGACTTTGTATAGAACATACTCCATGTTATTTTTTAATGCAGCATTATGGCGCAGAACTTTGAAGTCTATGTAAGCATATAGCACAGAATCTGAAAGATTCTACCAGGTGGTAAATCTTAAGAGTATGATCTCATTCACAGTCTGTGTTTGATAGATGAGGGAAAGCCCAGCAAAATATAGAGTCCAATTTCCAGTAGGATGACCAAGGTACGCCATGAAATCAACAAAAAATTCAAAATGTCCTGTGATATTAGCAGCATGGTGGAAAAGTAAGAAGCATATGGCAAGAATCACAGGCTGTAGATCATCTATACACACTGATTATTAAAGGTACTTTACATATGAGATATTTCTCCAATGACCAATGAGCTGATACTAGAGGAATTCAACCATTTTAATATTGATATAATTGCTACAAATGAAACCAGAAAACACAGAATTGTAATTGTCAGCTAAATTGCAGGATGACTCACAGCTTTTCCTAGAACAACAAATAGATTTGATACAGGTAATGTTATTATGCACCTAAAAGCAAGACACATTCGCTGATAAAACACTTCATGTTTCACTGTTTAAACTAAGAGACTATCATAAAAATACATGAAGATTGTGCATTAAGATTTGCCAAAGAGTATAAGGAGGTTATTCAGGTCTTAACAAGATTCTTCAAACTGAGTTAAAATATTTATTGATATTCAGTGACTTTGATGCAAAAGTAAGCACAGAAGAATCTAGAAAAAATCAACATGTTTCATCATTTTGAAATGAAAAGTTCTCATCAGTATTAACACTAACTTTGTCATGTGGCTACAGATCTCAGCTGTAATGACTAGGGAGGGGTGCTCTTTCTGGCCTCCTTCCAGCTCTCTGAATGGCCACAAATACCAGTTTTAAAGACACCATTTCAAAAGATTATCTTTTCCTCAGGCTAGATAACACAATCCTGCAAGAACATCTCAGCTACTATTTGAACCCGGTAGCTGGATATAAGAAACCATGTTTTCCAGAACTTTATACTTTGCTTGACGCAATCAAGATTGATAAATCAATTCCAATGGCTCCCTCTTGCTTTCAGGAGCAGATATAACTTTCTCAGTTTGATTTTAAAAACCTTCACAATCTTTTCCCAACCTACCTTTCCAATGGTATCATGCACTCTTTCTCATCTCAGATTCTTCAGTCTACCCTACCTAGTTTTCCAGCTGTTCCTTCTTCCACACTTGGAATGCCCCCTTTTACCTTCCCTCAGGATCCTTTGCTTACTTCAAAATTCAGCTCAAGCACCACCTTCTATATCAAATCTCTTAATTTCACAGTTTCTAGTGTTTTACCCAGAAAAACGACTATTTTTAAAGATATTTAAGTGCATGCGTTCTGCCTGTTGGCAAGGACTATTTCCTTTTGTTTGCATATCCTCAGCAGTTAGCATAGTACTTGATATATGTGTTAACTACATTCTGTTGCTTAATTTTTTTTTCTAGTTGCTTGATTGTCTAATCAGTTTGGCTACTCCCTCCAACCACCAATATTGTAGTCCATCCATCCATTTCCATCCAAAAGGACTCTTCCATATGCCCTCATGAACTTGGAACAAGGAGATCCACTAAACAAAGTTGGGGATTTCCTTCCTTCTCCCTTCTCATTATTATAAGGATACAAATAAAGATACAATTACTTCTCATTAATAGTTCAAGTATTTAGGATTTCACTTACAAAGCTACTGCTCCCAAAGATCCAGATGGCAATTTTCCCCAATCCTACTTACGTGATTGGCTGTCGTAAAAGAAAAAAAAACTAATCACCAAGGAGCTATTCCTCTTGTGAGCCTCTCTGAAATTAAGTAGGCTGGTCCACGGGTGACAGGTGACAGATGCCAACGCTGTCCTCAGAGCCTTTCCAAGATACAGGACCTGCTTCATGGCCTTCTAGAACCCAGGCTCACAAGTCATGAGACATCAAAGAACTTGAATGGAGATGAATTTCCTGTATCACTGAAAATATTTAATGCAGTACAATAGAGAATAACCAGGTAGGTGAAAGAAATTCTATATAATAAAATTCAACTCAAGATAGAAATATTTAACTTGCAGAGAAGTATGTAAATAGACTTTTGTTTTCAGGCATCTGACAGGCTTCTTTACAAAGAAAAGGAAAACCAAGGAATTGATAGATTTTATTGACTCCAATACAAAAAACTATAACAAATTTGAGGAAATTATAATAAGGGAGAATTGGCTTAATATTAGAAAATAGAAAAGACTGATATAATGTAAAGAGTCTCAGGTTACATTAGTCATTAAGTAAAAGACAAGGACCATCTGTCAGAGGACATTAGAGAGGATATTCCCAGGTAAGCAGTAGGTAAAATTAAACGTTGTCTAAATATCTTTGCAATTCTAACTTTCTATGGAATCATCATGGCTAACTTCGGTGATGTCATCATCATCATCATCATCATCATCATCATCATCATCATCATCATCNTTCGGTGATGTCATCATCATCATCATCATCATCATCATCATCATCATCATCATCATCATCATTTCTATTACCTGAAGGAATTTTATTGAGCATCATTTCAGTAAGATTACTATACTCTTACTTTTATTCATCTGTAAAGAACAACAATTCAATAGTCTAGAACAGTGATGGGCAAACTTTGTAAAGAGGGGGCCAAAGGAAAGGAAATGCTCATCTGTTAGCCTGTTTCTAAGGCGACTCTTTCAAAGTTTCATTATATTGTATCCTATTCCTTATATTCATTGGATTAGGAATAACGTCCCAAGGAACATTTCAGAGGGCCACATCTGGCCCAAAGGTCATAGTTTGTCAATCACTGGTCTAGAATATTAAAAATAAAAGAATAATAAATGATAAGCTATTGATTTATCTTTTCATGAGAATTTGTCTATTTTTATAGGAATTCCATAAAAATGTGGAAGAATGAGACATTTGTATACCAATTTAGATATACATAACACTTTTCATAATTGGTGGGACTAAATTAAAAAAAACATATTATAAACTTGTGTCCTTGATAAAATGCTAACGCAAAAAATGAATATATTTTGCTTTCCTGAATTCCACCACAGCTTTGTTTTCGAATAGATTTAATGGTAGATACTAAACTCTCTTACTTTATTCCTTTCTAATGAATGCTTAATGTATAATTATACAAATAAAAAGTCTGTAATACATAAGAAGTTGAAATGGAAAAGGAAGTCTATGGAAACTTTCTGAATGCAAAGTAAAAAAAGATGGAGAAAATAAATGTTTTCACTTAGCTAACGAGTTCAATAGCTATATATACATAAATATATATATATATATACACATATATATATAGGAGAGAGAGAGATCATGTTTGAGTTAGATTAGGATATAAAAGTTTTGTTCTGTAACTTTTCTTCATGAGGCATTTAATATATTTTATATACATGTAACCCTATAAGATAAGACTTCAAAAAATTCTTCTGAAAGAATGTAAAATTATTTTGAATGTAGACTATTATAAAATTGTGTCCCTTTGCTAAAAATAATCTGACCTGAAAAAGCTTAAAGAAAATTTTTGATATCCATGAAATAAAGAAGGTATTTATTTAGACGTCAGCATTATACAGAAAAAAAAAATTATCTATTCCATTTCAAAGCTTGAAAATAGTGGAATGCATGGAAGCAGAGACAAAAGAAGAAGAAAGGGAGAAAGAGAAGGGGAGAGATAGATTTTAGAACATTTAACAGCTAGAAAATGAAAAGCTGATGACTCATGAAGCCCATGAAGACATAAGTCAAAGCATTCAACATGACAACAGAAGACAGGGGAATTAGAACAACCAAATCAGCCACAAAAACTCCCAGATGCACAGTGATTTGTGTGCTTGAGGAGGATTAGTGCAAACCAATGATAAAGGCCAAATTTTAAGGAATTAGTTGCCTTGAGGCTATTGTAAATTGTAGTTTCATCATACTCATAATTTAAGGTTTTGTCAATGGTTCTGATCAATAGTAAAGTCCTGAATTTCACGGATTTTGAAACAGTAAATCCTTGCTTCCCTGATCTCATTCAAAACTTGGCACAACATCCATGGTTTTCATTTCTGCAAACATTTACTAGTTTCTGACACTTGTCTTGGATGTCAGATTAAATTCAGTTCTGTTTGTTAAAACAATATTTGGCAGACTACTAATCTAGAAATTGAACTAAGTACTTGGAGTATTTATAAATAAGTAAGAAAATGTTAACACTGGAAGGAGGATGACAAACATACAGTTCACCTTTTAAAACAAGTTTAAGAATGTCTGTTTACATTAAGGTCTGATATTTTTAGACAAATCTTGCATATAAGTAGATGATTTGGACAGACTTTTTTTTTGCTGGTTTGGACCTTTGGTTCCTCAGTAAAAGTGAGCTCCTGGCATAGAAACTGCCCCTAATGAGGTGGATTGGAAATTCTTTTTAGTTTCTCATTTTACATTGTTAACTGGGGTCCATGAGAAGATAAACAATCTGCTCATTGTCACAAGACACAAACTTAGAGCTTCCTACAATCTATTTACTATGCAATGCTTCTTATCCTGACCAAATTATCATGAGTTATTCATCCTCCTTATAGTCTAAGAGGTACTGATTCTTATTGCCAGGGTTATGAATGAAGTCTCAAGATTAAAAGGTGTTTCACTTAACCTATTATATAGGAGAATACAAATAAGTTTTAGGACACTCCTCAACCTCCTAATTTCAAGTGGAAATTAAAATAATAAAAAATAATTGATCCTAGAAAGTTTTAATATGCATCAAAGGATACAGAATAATTTGCATATTATATATAATGCATCCTTTCAAAACAAACAAAAATAATCTTAGTTTCAAATTAGCATCAACAATACAGTTCTTTTTAGATACCATATATTCTAGACCTTTTGTGCTGGCATTTGCAAGCTTGGAAACTCCTTCAATGCTTTTTATTTAAATTGAAAATCCTTCCCAAATTAATTGTCTTCTTATAACCTCTTTTCTCACCTATAACATCCTTTCTTTTTTTTATCTTTTTGAATTTTTACTTAAAAGTTTTCTACAATGTTTATATTCAATTTAAAATAAAATATTTAAGACCTATACAAAGGGGAAAAGTAAGATTTTTTCCCCTCTCTTATTTCTTAAAATATGGGGCATACTAAAATATGAAATTGGAGCTTTGTCTTGGTTATAGATGAAACAATGTTATAACAAGGACCTTCTGGTACTTCCAGTAATGAATACCAATAGATAGGATTATGATAGATTTCATGCTATAACAGGTCATGTTTTGCTAAGGTTCCACTGCATTTACAAGGAATGATTAACTATTATAAAAATCCCCTTACTAATTTTAGGTACCATGAATATTACTAATGATAAAAATAATGATAAATATCTATGCCTAAGAATATATGAGCAAAATGAAGAAGTAGGACTGGGACACCTGTCTTTATATTTCCACCAAAAAATAAATATTCTCTACTCTACTATTGTACAAATACTGCTCAACCTAGTCATTGCTACAAGGACATTTTCTAGTATCTGTGTAATGCGGTGTGGTTGAAAATAATTGAGCTCCTTTTCTTTCTTCTCCATGGTCTTCAGGTTTAACAAGGTAGCGTAAAGTAAATCTGAATTTATCTGACTATTTTTTGGGTATATATAGCTCCAGCGAAAATGTGTGATTTTGCTGTATTCACGGTCCAAGTCATTTTAACATATGAACAATTTTATTTTTCTGTCTCATTCCTCTCAAGTCCGTATCATTCTATGGAATCAATCTTTCTTCTTCCTTCAAAGATATTATTCCATCATCTCTCCCATATGTCCTGTATTAGTCACTTTTAACCCTCATTGCATAGTCATTAACCTGCATTAGTATAGCTCCTGACTTTGATCAAAAGTTGGTCATTCATTCTTTGGTTCATATACAGATTCTGCTGCCCCATTGTTACCTTTGGCACTGGCCATAATTCTTCCTCATTATATTTCCCTCTTCTTCTTTCACTACCCCAAACTAGATAACCAGTCATTAATCCTTCGGATATAGTCACATCTCCTGTCAAACATGTTATAAAAAGAAAAGAAGAAAAATCATTCTTGCTTCCCTTAAAGAAACAGGTGTGTTATCAGCCTTTTTGTTCTTGGACCAGAGCCAGTATTTGCCCAGGCCCAGAACATTCCATCTCTTAGCCAATTTAACTCCTTGGTCACTACATAGAATACTAGAGTTATTTTCAAAAGATCCAGGTTCTAAACTCAGTTTGGTTACTCCGTAACTCTGTAATGTTGGACTAATCTTTTTTATTCCAAGGCCCTCATTTTCTTCGTATGCAAAATGAGATTAGTTCTATAGGTTCCCTTCTAACTTTGAATCCCATTTTCTAATTTCTAAATTGTTTGTAATGATTCTAAGAATGGCAGAAACATCAAGAACACAAAATTATTACAAATGAAACATATCATACTACCCTTTGGTATGATTAAAGGAAGGAGATACAATGCCTGGAAGAAAAAAAGATATTGGATATTGCCACTTATAAAAAGAAAAGGGATTATTTTGGGGAGATAGAATGGGTAGATAATGTTATACATATTTAAAAGTATTTTTTAAAGTACAAATATTAAATAGCAATCTTGGAGATTTCAATCATTTTGTAGAATTTTCATTCTCAGTTTTGGTGTTGTAAAGTTCATCCCTTAAAAATAATGAGTGACATAAACTCGTATCTTCTAAAAACTTCTTTATAGAGCCCCCTAACTTCACATGGATAGCTGTGCATTTTTAACACGAAAGGCTCATACCTTAAATTGTAGAAGAACATATTTGGCTGTTATAGTTTTCTTTCAGGAATTTTAGTGCCATCAGAAAATTCTAAGGATTCTTTTACTTCCTTTTAATTTCCACATTGAATAGAAATAAACATTAAGTTCCCTAGTCTCCCAGGGGGAAAAGCCCACTCTTAACCAAAATATTTACAGCAGAACTTGTGGCAGCAAAAAAAATTGAAATAACGTCAATTAGGGAATTGCTGAACAAACTATATAAAGCATGTGTAAGTAATGTAATATAAAAGAACTTATAGAAGGAAAGATATGGAGAAGTCAGTAAAATATGGGAATAAAGATGAACCTACACAGAACATAGCAAATAAAAACAGAAGAACTATATACACTTTGAAATGGAATTTGGACCTATTATAATAGTCAAGCTTCATCCAAGAGGAGAGATGATAGAACATTTTACTCTCTAATCAGCATAAAAGTCTAGGATTACATATGTGGAGGGTGGAAAGCACAGAATTATCACATTGGTTAGTTTTACATATTTTTTTCTTTACTACAAATGATGGTACAATGACAGACTTGGAATATTAAAGGTAATGACTATTTTAAAAACAAAGGTCAGTAATTTTTTTCCCCAGAAAGCATCGACAGTAGAGGAATCTAATTAAAATATGTAAAATAAATAATAGTTGTCTAGATTAAAAAAAAAGAAATATACTTCATTTCCTGAGAAAACCTGAAAAGATAACAGCCACCAAAGATGATTTTGTCCAAATGTAGTAACACAATAATTCTTCTTTTCATCATATGTTTTCTTTATGGGCTTGGTATACCAACATGTTTGAAAGGACAATTCATACCCCTTAAAAAAAAATCTTTCCAAAAGTGATTATATGGTGGAAGCTGCCAATTTCAGCCAGGCAAATCAGTGTATCAAGTGAAAAAAATATTTACACCCAATATGAGTTCACCGTCTCTTAAACTATACACTTTAAAAAGCCATATAATTATTGCAATCATATACCTTTATTTCTTTTTCCTCCTTTCATAGTAGAAAATAATCTGATCAAATGCACTAAAATTCACAAGGATGACCATGGTAGAAATAACTAAGAAGTCCCTCTGGAGTAGAGTATATATTGACTGTTCTATAATATCACCTTAGTTTAAATAACACCATCTGCTCAGCCTCAATGACACATTGAGAGAAGTCATGAAAAGAAACTAAGAAATACAAATAGTTACAAGACTAGATGATTAGGCCAAGACTGTGTAGACACACAACTGATGCTGGCAATAGCCACACCATGAGACTTTCTAGAGAATCTAAAGAGAACCTCAAAAAGAGACAGCTGTGAATGATTTGTTCTAGTTTGGGTCATAAAACTCAATATGGTGTGCCAAGAATCTGAATTATGAGGCAAGAAAAAAAGAGACACAGACTTCCCATAATGAAGTGTCACCCACAAAGGGGGAAAATGAATACTAACACTATATTTACCTTGACTAAGGATAATTTTCAGTAACATGGGATACAATTATTAGCTCATGAATCCATATTCAAAATCATATGCATAGTTTTTTAATGCTTCTGCACAATAAAGACCATTTTATAGTCGAAAATATCAGAGTGTCCCCTAAAATGTGGTTTAAAAATTTTTTGTCTATGCCATTGCCTATTTAGTGAGATAATAATGATGAAAATGCTAATAATAATGATGTTTATCCAATTACTGATGTTTCACTTTTAAGGATTTAGTTGAGATAGTTTAAAAGGATGTTTAGCTATCTTATATTCTTATGTGGAAAATTTCCGAATATACAATCAATAAAATACATTTTTTTAAGGAGTCACAACCTTTCAAGGAGAATTTTCACCACAAGAGCATCTTCTGCCTCGGAGGCTGATATTTCTTAATGGCCTTCGTCTGTTTCAGCTCCCAGGGTGAACAAACCTGACTGGAACTAGAAGAATCATTTCAAGACCAATTGATTTTATTGTCTCCAGGACGATTTCACAGAATTGTCTGGGTAATGAAGCATAAGAGGACTGCTGAGAAAGCACAGTAGGAATCCATCTAGAAAGGAATTAATGTGAACTAAACCTTATCATCTTGGTATATATGAGGATCAGTGAGCAAGCCTGTGAAGAAGTGCACAAGTGCAATCAAAAGCCTAATTGGAAAGAATGAAGACTATACTTCCTCAGAAGACTAACCTGTGATTTACAAGAGACTATTACAACTCATTCTATTTTTTAATATAGAAATACAATATAAAATTACATATCTAAAAATATTATTTTGTTTTGAAACTATTTCTATTAAATTGTTAAATAAAAAAATTAAGTTTTAATTATGTGTCTTATAGCATGTGTTTTACATCTTTGTGTAGGAAAAGATGTAAATATGTAATAGTTTGTCATTGATCTTCCTGTATAATCCACACACTAGTCTCTCCAGGGTGCGTATCTTCCATTTCCCCTCTTCTTTTTTGTTTGGTGTTATTGCACTTGGAATGTTGTTAGTATAGGGAGCTATTAATGAGGTAATTCCTCTTGCCAACTCAAATTAATAATTGCTCTACAGTTTAAATTCTGAACAGAGTTTATATAGTTTATATAGCTTGTCCAGGCTTAAATAGCAAGTATGTGTCTACCTGATTCAAAGGTGTTGTTGCCAGCTACTTCAACTGACTTGATCTAATCTGTTCTTTGTAATGAACACTTTGATTACTCTTAGGTCCTTCTTTTGAGTCTTTGTCACTCATCAATATGTGATTAGATCATTTATTTGGGGAATAATGCAATTGGGATTTAAACTATATAGTGAGAGAATTATTTTTTGTTCATCTTTAAATTTGAACACTAAATAAAATATAATTTTTGTTTGTTTGTTTAGAAAATCTCTGAGGGAAATAGAGGATAGTGATAGAATAAAAAAGATCTTCCTCCATCTATTGCCATCTCACAAACATCCTATAGAATCCATTTAATTTGAAGGACTTCCCTCTTTTTCTCTTTTCCATCTCCTTTTCTTCCTTCCCTTCCTACCTTCTTTTCCTTTCTCTCTCCTCCATTCTTTCTTTTCTTTCCTCCTTTCCTCCCTTTCTCCTCCCTCCTTCAATTCCACCCTCATCTCTTCCTCTATCTTTCTTTCCATCTCTCTCATCCTCTTTGTCCCTCCTCTTTTCTCCTTCATTCTTCAGTCTCTCTCCTTCTTAGCTCCTTTCTTCCTCCCTTCTTTCTTCCTCCTTTCCCTATTTCTTCCATTTTTCCATTAAAACAGGGAGGCTAGAGCAATACCAGTTATGAAAGAGAATAATAACTTTCTTTTAGGCTTAGCATTATCTATTGCTTGACAAATTATTACTCTTACCTCTGCCATGCACACTTTGTTGCCTTCTGTCCAATCATCTTACATTAATAACCAAAAAGAACCTTTCCTGATTTTTTCTTTCCTTCCTCTACATGCAGTCTTCTTCCTCCCAAAAATGTTCACTAATGTTTTATTTCTAACATGATGTTAGACAAATAGGTTATGATGTTGCAATATTTCTTTTCTTAATGCCGTTGCACTATATATATTTACTCAAACTATGAGGAAATTTCTGTCTAGCCAGTTGGTAGGCATGGAGCATTCTCCAAAGTTCAATTGACTGAGAGAGCAGAGATCATTCTTCAGTTCAGCTATCTAAGTCTGTCTATATTAATAATAAACAATTGACCAAATCTGGTATCTTGCTCCCTCTTCAATAAATGGAGAGTGGCATTATAATTCTGAGAGCTGTTTGAAAATTCTATAATTTTCTTCCAACAGATAATTTGGATTCAACTTCGAAAAAAATGTTTGTTTTTTCTACAGGCTTATATTAGAGAACTGTCTCAATATATAATACTGGAACTCTGTAAGGAAGAACTGATCTATAAGACTTTGATTCTCTCATTTGTGTTCCTGTGCTTAAAAATTACACAACACCTGGGTATTGCCAGCTATCCTTATTCTCTTTTACTGAATTGCCAGGTACTGCTACTGAAAGCCACAACACTATGATCATTCCAAGTTCATGTTATCTAATCTCAGTGGAGACATGACAGATGCATTCCTAAAATGCTATCATAACTGTATCATACCTCTCTGTATGCCATAATAGATAGCAGTGAGGAACCAGAAGAGCAGAACAACATGTGAGGTAAAGATGGCTGGTGGAGGTAGGTTTAGCAACAGCAGCTTTATGCATGAAATATTAAGGTGAAAAAAGGGAATGTCAGAGTTTAGGGGTTTGGAAATAATAATTGATATTAAACTTTTAGGCTTAGTAAAGGGCTTTACACTTATTACAACATGTGATTCTCAGAACATGTTATGTAGGTACAATTGGTACCAATATCACTGTTTTATAACCAGGGGAAATAAGACCTAGCCAAGTTGATCTTCCCATGCAGACAATTAAAGGCTATCAGAATCTTATGACCAGGCATATGACTCCCCCAATGAAATATGAATGAATGAAATAATGAAATATGAATCAATGAAACTATGAAATAATCAAGGCGATGCTAAAAAATATTGGCCTATTCCTCATTAGATATCTATCAATTAGAGATCTCTTTTTGCTATTCAAGAGAGGTCTGAATAATGAGGGGACATAATTGTACTTAAATGAACCAAGACTCTTTATCATTTGTTCCTGATAACTGAAACAGTTCACTGACCAAGTCAATAAATTGCTTCTTCACAACCAGAATCCCATCTTTCAGCACCTTTCCCACCATACTAGGTCAGTAAGCAGGGGGTGAATTGAGCTTCATCTAGCAATGAGTAAATACTTCAGAGGGACAATAAACAGTCTAGAACTGGAGGAGAAAAAATATTAGATGTGCATCAGAGCATATTCATTAAGTCTAAGCTTGAATAGTAATAATGAGATTAAATTTACCTTGCCCATTTTCAAATCTAATCACCAAAAGTCTAAACAACTCCACTTAACTCTCAAGTGGGGAGGTCTGTCAAATCAGAATTGACTGCCCCTTAGGCAGTCCTAAGAGATTGGACATGTAAACTGGAAGGCAGGCATAGGAAGTGACAAAAGAAATGGCCTGGATAAATTGAAAGAACTTCCGTAGCTTTTGGTGGGTGGGTGACTAGGACCTGGAGGAGCTCCAACCACTGGCTGAGATTTTGGATTATGTGAGACTGCTGTTAATCTCTCCCTTGGAATTACACATAGTGAGTGTAAGGACTAAACCTTCCTGGACTTCCCTAAAGGAACTCCCCTTTCAAAAGAGATTCTGTGACTGAAGTTTCTGCTTCATTCATCTCCAGCCCTCAGACCCCCCCCCCCCCCCCTCCACCCTCCACCCTCCACCTTGGGCTGAGCCTCCTCCAATTGAGGATTAATTAGATTTGCCTGGGTTGAACAAAGGGGCTGGAACAAATTACTTAGTGTGTTAGATTACTTATCCTATTCTAGCCTCTCTCCCATTTTCTTTTTTTCCCTTCCTCTTTTCATTTGTAAATAAACTTCCATAAAAGTCATTTTGACTTGAGTTTATTCTTTAATTGGGGATTGATAATTATTCAATTCCCTAGAGACCAAATCTTTTAATATTCACCCAACCAAAACCCCTTTTAATCCCTTACAGAATAACTAATAAGTTGTGGAAATGGAATTTCTGAATATCAAAGAGTATGCAATAAGCAATCAGGGCTTAATATATCTTTGTATTATTTAATCAATGATTGTTATTTTGAAGTTGTTTGATATAGAATACTTAAAAATTATTATCATGGAGAATCTACTCTTTAGGGACACAGGTTCCACAAAAACATAACTTCAACAGAACTTAATTGCTTAAATCTCTCAATGAAGAAGAAAATCCACTAAACTGGCAGCTCCTGTAACTTTTCATCATAAAAGTAACATAAAAATATTTTTGATTGACTTTATCTAGGCTACAATCATTCCGGATTAATTACTTAGTTAATTGCTTTTATGATGTTGGTCTAGGAACTAGTATGAAATAATTTTTATCTTATTGTGATGGGTCTGTTAATTAGTGTGGCCTTAAGTGTTGTATGCAATATACCTTAGAAATTTTTTCCTACCTTCTCTCTCTCCTGATCCCATATTTCACTTCATACTAAGGAATATTTATCATACTTCCAGAGTTCCAAAATAAGTGTTATTCTGAAAAGGCCTCAGTGGCAAATTCCCCTTTATTCTACAGATCAACTTGATTCCATATACCATATTGTCTATACAGTTCAGTCATGACTTGTATAGATCTCTCTCTCCATATAGATGTGTGTGTATGTGTGTGTGTGTATTAATACATATATATTTATATATACATATATAGACACACATATAGATATGGACTATATATAGACACACTCACATATATATGGATATAGATTTTATCTTATTTCATTCCATTTATTTTTTTAAACCCTCTTCTTAAGTAGCTAAATTCTCTCTAGCAGCTTACTTTGGGAGTCGGTACAGTAAGCAGTATATAAGTTTTGAATTTCTTCCCATAGGGGATGTTGACATGCTGAATCCCATACATTATCAAGAGTTTAAATATGGCCATAGTCAAGAACGAGTTGAAAGGTAGAGAAAGTGATCAATGAGGCACCTTTAAATAAGCAGAAGTTAGCAATCAAAATAAGCCTGGTTGGTGATTTGTGTGATTTCTGGAATGCAGCTGCCCATCCTGTAGACTAGGCTGAGAAAGGTGGCCCAGCTGCTATGAGGGAAGAACTGCAACAATGAGAATCTTGTTCTCTAAGAGACAAGGGGATTAGTTGGTGATGGTCTCCGTTGTGTGGGTGGCCACATACACATATGCCACAGGAAACCCACAGGGATACATGAGAGTATAATGGTATCTTTTAAAACTCAGACTTAATCCACTGAAGAAGCTCATCAGTCATTAGACAATACAAAAGGTAGTAGAACTACTGCATTTTCTTTTAGGAAATATAACTTTAAAATACTTCCCTAGGCACATAGGACAAGTTTTTTTTAAAAAACTGTCTTTATTTTTACTAATCAAAAAGATATGAATGATTTTCTTTTCTTCTTTTCTTAGATATTGGTGCCTAAAACCAAAGATATTCACTGAACAAAAACCTAAAAGCATGTATTTATTAAGCACTACTATCCACAGGTGGGAGCCAGGTTGGTGTGGTGGATAGAAGATTAACCCAGAACTAAGAAGATATGAACTACTAATACATATCAGTTATATGACTATGAGCAAGTATCTAACTAATCCTCTTAATGTCCCAATAGCATCACTTCACATATCATATGACCCCATAGAACTGTTCTGAAAGACCAGTGATTTCACAGTACACCATACTTTAGAATCTTTCTTCTGAGTGATGGAGTTACCAGATTTCTGAAAGAGAATATTTATATCTTTTTGTACAAAAAAACATTTATATCTTTTTGTACAAAAAAAAATTGAACAACTCAACAAGACACTACCACCTCTAAGTTGACACTTCACAGTTTTATATAGCTGAATAGCACTCATCTCTTTTCTGTGTTTTCACAAGAGAGATTAATAAATGTAATAGTGATAAAAAAGTATGTTATAGATGAGTTGCTGAGCAGCATTAATGGAGTTTCCATACAAATGAAACCATAGGTCTAAATAAGAACACATAAGGCACAAAGGAAACAGGAATAAAAAATTAGACAGTTCCTGTCCTCAAGGAATACAATCAAATAGGGATAATTCTCATAGAAGTTAGAAGATGACATGTTGTAGTAAATAGACCAACAGAATTGAAGTCATGAGAACCTGGTTTCAAATTCTAGAAAAAAAGAAACCACGGGGAATCTGAGCAAGCAAAGCTTGTTAAGAAGGAATAGTCATGCAAAGAAACTCAGAACCAGAATGGAAAAAAAATGTGATGAAGAGTTTATGTGCAAATATCAATGGAAGGAAAAAAGAACTGATTAGGCATAAGTGTGTGAACTATTTGGAAGAAAAGAGGACATAGATTAGAAAGAGTTCAGGTAACATGTTTAGCCAGGAACCAAGGCTTGGTATGATGTGAGTTTAGGGTTAACTAGATATCTAAAGGAATGTTCTCCAGAGCAAACACAGAATAGATAGCAACTTCTTGATTTGCTTTAGATAATATCATTCTTCAAAAAGTGGAAAAAACTACAGAGGGAAATTAAAATTATGGATTTGATTCTCAACTAAGAAGAAAGAACTAGTTCCTGGTCATAGAGTTGCTGGAAATTTTTAGTGTTACAACCATTCACTTTTAAGTTGCTAATAAAGAGAGGAAAAGTGGGCTTCATTTGACATGTGCCCTACATTTTGGAACAGATGATAAAGGATTAAGAATAATGACGTGTAGGGGGCAGCTGGGTAGCTCAGTGGATGGAGAGCTAGGCCTAGAGATGGGAGATCCTGGGTTCAAATCGGGCTTCAGACACTTCCCAGCTGTGTGACCCTGGGCAAGTCACTTGACCCCCATTTCCCACCCTTACTACTCTTCCACCTATAAGCCAATACACAGAAGTTAAGGGTTTAAAAAAAAAAAAAAGAATAATGACATGTAGCATCTAGTTGATTGTATTATTCAAGAAAGTCAGCCCAGGAGAGTGGGGGTGGGGGGTGGGAATGGGAGTTGTTTGAAGAGATCAATGTGAATAAGGAAAATTTACTAACCAAGATTTTAAAATAAATGCATGAAAGATGGAAATAAGGACAGTGAATAGAGGTCAAGTGAGGTAAAATGACTTATACAAGGTCACTTGAGTAGTAAATATCAGAGGTAAATTTTGTACTCAGGTCCTCTGGCACTAAAATCTAGGAAACATTCTACTGCACAATGACAAATGTTTTTAAAATGTAGTATAATGGGAAAATTTAATTTGAAGTTAGACCCAGGCTCATAGCCCATTTTTGCTACTTATTACTTGTAGGAGAGGGAACAAATTAATTAACCTCTTTGGAACTGTTTTCTCATCTACCAAATGAAGTTTTGACTAGATGACTCTGAGTCTACTCTTAGCCTTAGATCTATGATCCTCTCATCAGATGGGTTATAAGTTTTTTTAATGATTTTTTTTCCAAAATTCTCTTCTGCCAACACCTAATAAGTCATCCATTGTTCAAAAAGGAAGGTCCAATAAGTTCCCTCCTTTTTTTGCAGGAATTTGGATTCTAGACAGCTAATTCTTAGCATTTTTGTGACCTGCCTGACTCAAATGATTCCATGAGAAATGGACTTGGTAACTTAGTGGGATATTACTTATGGTAATTAATTCTACTTCTCTTTTTATCTTTCTTCTCTAGTAACATCACTTGTAGAACCAAGAAAGTATTTCTTCCATTTAACAAACTCATGAAAAATATTACTTTGAAAGAAAATTTGACTATGTTTTATTCTTACTTTTTTCCTTTTTCCCCTCCCTGTGGCTATTTTCTTAGTGAGAGAAAGTACCTCCTTTTTTTCTTATCATTTTTCTAATATGTCTTTTTGCCTTTTCCAGTTCCTCTCATATTTCTTCCCTGCCTTTTTGCCACACCCCAAACTTAATTAAAGAAATACAATTAAATCAAATTCCCAAGTTTAAATTTTTTTCTTCCTTCTCATCAATGTTATCCATATTTAAATAGAATATAACAGTAAATGTCCTTATAAATTGTTTAGAGAAGTGATGTCAAATTCAATAGACATAGTTGCCTTTAAACTACATATAAGGATTCTTGTGAACTGAATATTGACTTAGTTTTAAAATGTAATGTTATCTCTGTTTTGCTGTATTTTTATTTATTTTCTTAAAAATCTAATTACATTTTAATCAGCTTAGCTGTACTCAGGAGCATTGCTGGAATGTTGGTTTTGACACCTCTGTCATAGAAATGGAGAGATTTTAAGGACTATACAGTCAAGACTCCTTACTATACAACAGGGGAAACATAACCCCAGAGGTCATGAAGCTTGGTCAAAGTAGAGCCAAAGCTTCCTGATTCTAAAACCCTCACTGACACTGGATCAAGGCGAAGTTATATCTTCCTGTGATTGCCCATCACTTGGTTAAACAAGTAGTTGTGTTTCTTTTTAATAACATTAGTTCCTTGTAGAAATAAATTAATTAAATTTATACTATTAAGTCCATGAGAATAGAGATTGTATCTTAAGGAAACATTTTATCCCCCTTAGCATTCAGCCTTTGTACATAAAAAGCAATAAAATGTTTATTTAATGAAAAAATTATTACTCCTTTTAATAATGAAAGTTTTACCAAAATATATTTCTATTAACTAAATATAGGAAAACAAAATTAAAAAGGTAAAAAAAAATCACTTTAAAGTTTAGAAAGGATATTTAAATTAAGAAAAAAAAATTAAATTATAAAAAGATAGTAACTAGAGAATGAATTTTAAATACTTATAAACTAATCTTAACATATTTTGACCACCTTATTCAAACTATGCCATGGACCCAGAAAATGTTCTTGTTTTGGGGAAACAATTATATTGTATTTTAAAAACATGTCCAGATAATTTCCTGTGGAATGAAGTTTCAAGAGCATATACACATGTACATACATTCACAAACATACATTGTGTACAAGAACACTACCAGGTTTAGAAAAAAATATCACTACATGAACCCCCATTCATTGACATAAAAAGAGGCTCAAAGTATAAATAACATTTGTTATAGTTAAGTATAGGCAGATGTGGTATTCTATAAAGTCCATAAAGAGTCTAAAACAATTATTTCTCTTAGAGTCTGCTTATAACATACTCTATGAGTCTAATATTCATTGGTATTTTTAAAAAGTTAATGCAAAATCCTTTTCCTCTGATTTATTCTTACATATACATTTATTCCATACAATTCATCCCATATGCTCTAGTTAGATTAGCCCCCCAAAAATTAATAAATGAATAATATAATAAAATAAATAAAATGAATAAATAAAAAATATATATATATACATATATGTGTCCTGCATTTATCATCAAGCTCATCAGGCTCTTGTTCTCCTGTAAGAATAATCTTATCTTCCTCAGTAAAGAGGGATACCAATGACAAAGTAAGGATATTTTTTAGATAAAACATAAATACATAACAAAATGAATTAAAGTTAGAGATATTGAAAACAAATCCATTCCTACCTTGAAGGCTTAAAGAAAAAAGAGGAAACTCAGGCAAAATATAAGACTCTGGGTCTTGGGCTATTTGTTTTGACTCTATCAAAGCAAGTAGCAAATAGCCAAAGCAGGAACAGCAGCTCTGCTGGTTTCCTGGTCCTTTGCAGGCGACCTCTGAACTTTCCTTTGACCAGCTGAAGCTCTGAAGAACCTTAGACTAACAGAATTAAACCAAAGAGACCAAGTTCAACAAGCTACCCTGAACTTCATTCAGATAATCAAAAGGGCTAATAGCAGCGCTCACAGCCTGCAGGAAAGAAAGCATGAAATGAAGTAGACTCGTCTCTGGGGACCCAAGAAAAACATTTTCTAAAGAGGGGATGAGTAGGGGTGAAAAAGCGAGTATCGAACATTGGTGTCATGTGAACAAAATCAAAATTGTTTAAATGAAGGCTCTTGTTTTCCTAAACCCCTTCTTATCTATGGGATCTCTACCATTTATCTTTGGATTGTGTGGCTCCCGTGCCCCCCTTGTAATTGCAAACCAATACTCCAGTTTGCCACATGTTTAGTTTCTCCCGATGCCTTAATAGATGGTGTCTGGTTGTTGGAGGAAATATATAAAGTCTAGTGGGTTTTTAGATGGCTAAACCGCTCTTTAGAATGTAAGGATATATATACACCCAAAGAGAAATATTTCACGAGATTTTCTTCTCTGAAGTTTAACATCCCTGTCTTCTTTCTATTTTAGTCAAAGTAATTGGTTACAAGCTTTGGTAAGCAGTGGATATTGTTATATGCAAGAATATCACTTAAATATTTGTTTTCAATTAACATTTTTTTTCAAATAGGCAAAAGTATTCCTCCCCCCCCCCCCAACTCCTACTATATGATATGTGAGATCTGTGATTTAATCCAGACAGAGAATAACTGAAGTGGAAACTCCCTCTATCAATGCAGAATGGTAACTGCTATGTAAATTAAAATTCTAGACAGTTACCTGGAACAGGAAAAAGTTAACAGTCTCGCTCAGGTTCACAGGAAACTATTATCTGGATCTTGAGAATAGCTAATTATTTTCTACTGACATTGCTTCTCTCATGCTATTTTTAGGCATAAAGAAATTTGGTAAATAAATGTGAAGATAACAGAAGGAGTTCTTTGTCACATTTAATAACCTACAAGAATCATTCATCTCTGTTTTTTTTCCCCTTTTATTTCAAAGTATATAATGTTCTTTCCCTTCTGATTTCTGAAGTTAAAAAAATATAAATTGGGAAAATGGAAATTATCCGACTTGGGAAAAAGTCTCAATGTTTGAACCTGAAAAGGTCATGTCTACTTTAGACCCTTACTGAAAATCAGCAATTAAGTTTGGCTAAACATACATGCACTCAAATATACATACAAAAAGAGAGAAGTAAACTTCAAAAATACAGAAAAATTAGTTTTCAATACAGAATCCTTGAGGAAGAACACATAAGTAAACCATCTATGGGAATGCTGACAAAGAAAAGAATTCTCACCATTCACTAAATGATAGAATAATGGAATGGTGAGAATTTCTTTTGTAGTCAAGTGATCTCTTTCCTGCAGCACACATATGCCTTACATACATGATCAAAAAAGAAGAAAAACCTCAAGAACAACTGTTTACTCTCAAAAGGAAGTAACAAAATGCAAAAATAGAGAATTTATAGTATAATCTCAGCTGAACTTTTCATTGTCCTTTTCTAGATTTATTGGATGATAAAATTTCTTTAAAGAATGAATTTATGAAAGCCAATAATTTAAAAGTTAACTAATTACAGAATAACATGAAAGAAAAAAATTGATAAAACATATTGAAATCATTTTCTAATTATCAAATACAACTTTCTAAATTTGTGATATAAAAGAATATTAATATATATTTCACAGATCAAAGACCAATCCACGTTGGAAAACCAAGTACTAAAACTCCTAAAAATAAGACTTTCTGTACAGAGCTTTTCTGGGATTTAATATGTTTTTCATATAGTATGCACCTGATACACATACCACAGTATTTACCCATAAGAAACAAAAAGCTTCACTTTTAAAGGCCAAAACCCAACCCAAATAAATATTCCCACTGATCATCATCATAAGTTATTCAGCACAGGTATTTCAATAATTATGACCCATTGGAGAAATTCAAAGTTCAGTGACCCTCAAATGCACACTTCCATCTGTAGAGAGCAGAGGTCAAGTGGTCATTTACTCGGGTGAAATTAAATAAATACACATCACAGAGAATGCTATTTGCTAGCTGAAAAGTCACTATGGAGCTTTTGGGGGCTTTTTTTTTTTTTTTTTTTTTTTTACCTTGTCTCAATCTATCTCAGTTTATTTTGGAAGCTACCCGCATGGCTCACATACCAAATCAAATTCATCAGGGGGAAAAAATTCCTAATATAACTGTATGAATAGAATCTGCTTTTTCTGTGCTAAATAACTCAGCATACCTGAAGCATTAAGAGAGGTCAGATAAATCAAGCAAAGAAAAAAGTACACATGCTTTCTTTTGGTTTCTTCATTTCTTCCTTCTTACCTCTTTCCTTTCTTTTCTCCTTTTTTAGTTATATATTTTTTAAAATGGCCCTTATAGATGTAGAACCTTAGCTGAGACAATTATGGGATCAAACATTCCAAAGGGAAGAAAGGATCATGTTATTCAGTTTGCAAGCAGTTTAATATAGTTCCGATGCCTCAGCTGTCCCTTCATCATTAGAGTTCTGCTGTCAAACATCAGTTATCATTTCTTCAAGGTAAAATATAGTATTCATTTTGTCTTTCATTCTCTAAGTCCTTCTTGCTAATATACTTAGTTTTTGATTTCAAGACTTTTTTCTGGCTAAAGTTAAAATTATTATTTGCTTTATTACACAAAGAAGTAATTATGGAAAACCATTTAAGAGAGCAGTCAAATCTGCAAATAATAGTGCTATCATCACTAAAAATATGCTAATATTGTTAGTACTATTAGTTACTTAGTATTTTTAACATATATATTTTGAATTGATACTATAGAAGTCCATCGAATTGGACTCACAAATTAACTAGAAAGAATAAAGTAGGTTGTAGTTCCTATAGCAGATTGTGCAATGCTTTAAAATCCCAACCTGCTACCTTGAGCAAAGACCTGTATTTTAACCCAGATATCTTGCAAGTGATAGATAGTATGGCTGCAAATCTTAGAACATAGTCAAAGTCCTATGTGAACCAAAGAGAAAATGGAAAGACACACAATAGGTTGCAAATAGATTACAGACTATTTTTAATGATGACCTACAAGCAAGAAGTGATATAAGAGCTATCAAATGTGTGATCCAAAAAGGAGATAAGACTATAATGGGACAAAAGCAATGGTTCACAAGGGAATAGAGTATTCAATGCATATTTAAAAAATGTAAAAAATAAATCAAAACAATCCCAGAGGAAGACCTCCTCCTCACACATTAGATGACTCCTCTGAGAAGGATCTATGTAAGAACATGAATAAAAGACTATTATAGGAAGAGAAAGTATGGTGAGGTTGCTGTTTACGTGGATGGATACTGCTTCTTTAATGAAAGAACTTTTAAATTTAGTGATATCATAAATTATCTTTCTGTAAAATCAGAAGTGAGAGAGAGAGAGAGAGAGAGAGAAAGAGAGAGAGAGAAAGAGAGAGAGAGAGAGAGAGAGAGAGAGAGAGAGAGAGAGAGAGAGAGATTTTCCTCTGGCCCAGAGAAGTTAGTGTTTTGTCCAGGGGTACCCAGCCTGTAGGTGGCAGGCGCCCCAGGTACAGCCCCAGCCGTTATCCTGATTCTCCCTACACTTGAGGGCTTCCTGGAGGGGTCCATGAGCCAGTACAATACATCCTGTTCTCAGCAGCTGGATACCTAGTAGAGGTCTGAGAGCAGGAGTGAATGGTGGTGGGGATGGGACCCCCCCTCCGCCCCAGG
>NC_058134.1:165355641-165487008 GCF_016433145.1 Gracilinanus agilis
AGAGAGAGAGAGAGAGAGAGAGAGAGAGAGAGAGAGAGAGAGAGAGAGAGATCAGTCCCAAGTCTAGAAGGAAAGATTTTTAGTCTGGGACACATGATTTCTTAAATTTATATCTGTATTTCAATATAATTATTTTTCTCTGTAATCTAATTAATTTTAATGCATGTGTATACATAATACACACGCATATATATACAAGTTTGTGTATATATCTATAAGTATGTATATCTCATTTGTTGTTTAGTCATTCAGTTGTATCTGATTCTTTGTGATCCCATGGACCAAAGCTATCCGTGTGTTTTTTTTTTGACAAGGAGACTTGAGTGGTTTGACATTTCCAATTCAGTTGCTCTAAAAAGATCCTTTTTATCAGGAAATCAGAGATTCTGTGACCCAGGATCACAAGGTAGGAAATGTCTAAAGTTGGACTTGAATTCATCTCTTCCTAACTTCAGGGCAGTGTTCTAACCATTGAGCACAACGGCCTCTGCATGTATGTATATAGATATATTCTGAGAAGGAGTGGCTCTAGTGGTCTCACTAGATTGCCAGAGGAATCCTGATGCAAAAATGTTAAATGGAATTGAAAGGTCAGTTGAGAAGTAAATACACCTTCTATCCTTTTGTTAAAGTATCATATATAAATTCATCTTATTTCTCTTACTTTATGTTATAAAAGAAAGTATTAACAGCTTTCAGTAAGATTTAGTGCAAAAAGAAGCTGGTTCTAACCAAATATAGAAAGCAGAGAACTGTGGTGGTTGTGACACAATTTTCAGGTACTCAAGGAGTTGTAATTTTTGAGATATAGGAAAGAGAAATATTCCCAAAGAATACAAAAGAGAGCATTATTATTTAAAATAAAAAAGACAACTCAGAAGAAATCAGAAAATATTTATAAATATATATACTTTCTTATTATTAAATATGGAGGATAATTTATTCACATGTTGAGTATGTTGATGAAAACAAGAGGGAAACAAATTTTTATGAATGACTTTTTTTTTTTTTTAAATTTAAACCCTTACCTTCTATCTTCTGTCTTGGAGTCAATACTGTTTATTGGCTCCAAAGCAGAAGAGCAGTAAGGATATGGGGGTTAAGTGACTTGCCCACGGTCACACAGCTGGGAAGTGACTGAAGTCAGATTTGAACCTAGGACCTTCCGTCTCTAGGCCTGGCTCTTAATCCACTGAGCTACCCAGCTGTCCCCTATGAATGACTTTCAACAGCATTTATAATACTATATAATCTCATGATTGACTAGAAACTGAGATTTATATTTAATGATTATTTAAAAAAATATATTTAACAAATTCAACCTGAAAAGTTTTCCTTAAATGAGAATGGACACATATGTTATTAATACAAATACTGATGATACATGACATGATGATACATAATTTTGTCCAATGATCCTCTGAATATTAATATTAAGCAAGGCATAAAAGGAGACATGGTGTCAGCATCATAAAGGAAATCTTGTACATAGTCTAATGATGAATATTCTAAATGATGAATATTCTAAACAAAAGTGGATGTCTAGATAACAGGTGACAATGTGCAAATTACTTCATACCCCAAAATGCTATAGGATCTATCCACTGAGATTTCCATTCAATAAAAAGATAACAGCTTTGCCATTTAAATGGAAACAACCAAATGGACCGACAATATATTTGCTCAAATTGTGATGTACAGTTGCATAGAAAACCCTCTGAGTTATTCCATCAGTATTTCTTGGACAATCATTAAAAAGTTTATAAAATATTTAAGCTTATTTCAAATGGCTCCCTAATATAAATTCCATATTTTTAATAATAATCTCCAAGTAATAATATGTGGTTATAAAACATAAATCATAAAATTAAGCAAACTCGAGAGAATAAAGATTCTATACAAATTAAAGTCAATGGAAAGAAACAAGATGTATTTAGTGGATAACTATATATATAGTTATATCCAACCATGACTTATTTTGAAGTGGGATAGAAGGAAAAATTGATATTATAATAAAAATGAGGGACATTTGTTTGGTCCAAGTATTTTACTGGAAATGTGAATTAGAGCACTGGCCTCTGGTATGGAGATGAGATTAAGCTTGGGGCTAGTGTTCAGAGACTGTGGAATGGGGTTATATTTGTTAGGATTGAAGGCAACAGCTATGGACATGAGAGGGAATTAGCTGAGGTAGAGGAAGCAATGGTAAGATGGTCTCCTCTTGCTTTATTTCCTGTTAAATAGAAAAATATTTGTGCAAGCAAATGTAATGGGGGACAAGAAGCATCTTTCTAACAAATAGCATTATCCAAAAGTGTAATGGTTTTCTTTGGGTTCAAGTGGGGTTTTCCTCATTAGAGGTCTTCAAACAGAGACTGCTTGTCAAAAAGGAGATTCTTGTTCAGTTAAAAATTGATCTGATGACTCCAGCAGATCCCTCCAATTCTGTGATTTTGTGATTATGGATGTTTTTATGGCATTCTTTGTGAATTAGGCAATTTTCAGACTATCAAATTTATTCTACAGATGACTGACTTAGTAAAGTTCTTTCACCAGCAGTTAATCAGTGTGCAATGCACTTAATACAGTAGAATATGCAATCCCGTTCCTCCTATTCATCACATCTTAGTACCTGAACTTCACTAACTGACATGAGGAATTTACAGTCAGGACAATCTCAAATGAGCAGTTTTGCTGAACATTAATGCAGGGACTTGAAACCCTAGAAGAACAAAAACATCTCAAACTCATTTTTTTCTCTTTTTCAGGAAAATATCAAAATACCAGCCTTTAATGTGATTATAATTCTTCTACTGGTATAATTGAAATTAATTCCCAGACAATAACAATCTCCAGACAGAAACATTAAGGCTGAAAGATATCCTAACACAGACATACAACGGCTTCCCAACTGGGTGGTAAATATGTCCTCCAGGAAGGCATTTATAAAATCACCATCACCAAAGTTCCTGCTTATATTGCAAAATATATTTACAGAACAAAAGATCTGTTCCTTTTTTTTTTTTTTTTTTTTACTTTAATGATGATATAAGCTCTTTAGGGTAGATCTGTGGCAGGAGGGTTCTTTTTTCTGAGCATCTGCATGAGGAAAAATCAATGAAATCAGGTGGTTTTCATCAGTCAATTGAACCTACCCATAACGTTGGTAAAGAAAACACACATTTGATTAAAAACCTCCCTGTTAATAAAAAGGTGTATTTTTTTAATTCTCTCTCATTACTTTGCTTTCAATATGGTATAAATTGGAAATAGGTAAAGACCCAAACTGTGTGAATTCCAAACATATTTATGAGGCTGATAAGTAGAAAAAAAAAAGCATTGATAGAAGATTAACTATCATATACACTCAAGTGACCTGTCTTCATATTGCTATATCTCAGTCTCTTTTTGGCTTATTTTGGTTAGGATCAAGCTTAATATTTTGTTCAAGGTCTTTCAAAAGCCAATTAGGGAAGCAGAGTTTAATTTGAATTATTGTAATTCTAAAATAGAAATTACTTTTTATAGGATCACAGATTCAGAGAGAGCTTAAAAGGACCTTAGGTTATGGGTCAGTTAGTCCAACTCCTTCATTTAAGAGATATCTGAAACCAATGAGATTAGGGGACTTGCCCCAGGTCAACAACTGAGTAAGTGATAACACTAGGCTTTGGATCACACATGAGATTTTTAAATAGAACACATCAACTTTATTATTAAAATGCCCCCCCCCTTTCTGTTACTGGCAGTTATGTTCTCTAGTATCCCAAAGGTATAAAACAGTCTGGATAAAAAGAAAAGCTCTATATTATATTCAGGTGACAATAGGAAAATATACTTTAATTCTCAAACAAACTGACTACGGCGGATAATCAATAAATATTATGCGCTACAGCTATGTCCACATGGAACTACCAAAGGCAACAACAACAATAACAACAACAAATTGACAGATATTTATTAAGTGAATACTTTGTGAGTACATTGTGCTTAACTTCGGAGACAGTTAACTCATCAATTTAGTCAATTTAGTCAGCTAGTCCTTTCAATAAGCAACTTCATTCATTTCTAAAAAGCAGAATTCATTATTTTGAAAAATTGATATGAATATAAAAATATACAAAATAAATGAATACAATAGAGATCATGTTAAAGTAAGAGAAATATAGGATCATAGATAATAGCTATGAGGAACCTCAGTAGTTGTCTTGTCCAACTCCCTCATTTTACAAATGGAGAAACTGAGGCTTATGGAAGTGATGTGACTTGCCCCAGTTTACAAAAGCAGATAATGACAAAGGCAGAATATATACTAAGATCTTCTGCCTCTAGAGTCCATGCTCTTATGCCAATGGTTTGGGGTACAGGTATGACCCTGGGGTACACTAGCATGACCCAAGCTCTTATGTACTTGTTATTAGTTCATGTAGATTTATAACCAAAGTGCTGAACCACCCTATGATGATTTTTCAGTGGGGCATGACAGCACACCAACCTATCCATTAAGAGATGGAGGAGTGACAGTCTATACTGGTAGAATGAATACTCACATGGATGAAATCATAGATGCTTGCAATATTGAAACAACAAAAATGTGGTTAAATCATTTTTTAAAGAATTTGTCAGTGGAAAATTATAGTGGTTTATACTACATTTCACTTTTTGGATGAATAGATATATGCATTGGTTTGTGATTGACTTTTATCAGGATCACTAGAACAAATATCAACATGGAAAAGAAAAATATAAATAATATCACATTTCCTCCTATTTTTTAAGTAGAGAGTCTATAATTCACTATTAGGCATCAGACGTCACTGACCTTGTAGTTATTTCACATTCACAAGTAACACTTGGTTTCAGTTGGAATAATACAAAAACTGGAACTTTCCACACCTTTTTTTTCATAAATGCAGTTGTTTTTAGCATGTGAAAAAAGTGTAGGTAGGTGTTTGGCAGACAAAAAAATTAGCACTTTCAAGGTGATCATAAAGAAACTAGATGATAAAGAAATCTATGATAAAAAAAAGTTTAAAATGTATTCTGATGTCTAAGTGTAATATAGAAGTGTCCGTGGTCTCAAAAGTAGAACACCAGCTCTTTTAAGATTTTACAGTGTTAGCCCAGTGATGGATAAATGTTTTTCTGTTGTTCATTTACCCACCAGGCTAAGTTTAGAGAAACCGATTCCAAAGTGATTACTTGTTTCAGTCATTCTGAATCTTAAAGAATATCTACTAAGTTAGTAGAGAAGGACAATACTCTCCATTGGTGAAGTACAGGCAATAATGAAATTATGAATTTTTTTAATAACTGAAGTAAAGACAAAAAACTCAAGTTAGATAAATCATTCACATAAAAATATTGGACTATGTGAGTTCCTTTAATTAGCCCAAAACAAATCTAGGCTTAAATGTACTCTCTGTCCCTCAATAAAATCTTGCATGTCTTCTTTCCCTCCCCTACTAATTATACATATTCTCCTTCTCCTTGCCAAATATTGAACAAAATGCTTTACAATTATTATCTCATTTGATTTCATTACAACAACACTAGAAGGTAAATGCTATTACTATTCCCACTTTACAAGTGGTGAAATGGAAGCAAAGAGAGATTAAGTAATCAGGATGTTAAAGGGATTTTCATAATCTCTCCCTCTGTCTCCTTAAGAGGCTAGAGAGCAGGATTTCTAAGTAGATCAGAACTTACAGGAGTCAGTGAGCCAGAGCTGAAGATTCTATTACCAGGGAGAGCAGGATTGGGGAGAGGAAGTAGTGGGCCCTCGGACAGGAAGGTGGTGGGGACAGTTGGTCAGTGAGGATAAGGAAGCAGCCGCTGACAGTTGAGGGTCTTTTGCCCCTGGAATCTCTAGAGAGCAGGAGGTCTGGCTCTGAGGCAAGGATCTGCTGGCAGTTGGCTACTAACAATTGGGCTGCTATAGAAAACTGATTGAAGGAGTGAGTGAGTGGTGGCTGTCTATTATTTTAGAGATTTAGGTAGTTAGTGAATAATTTATACATACAGTAGAATAGATTAGACCTGGAATGCCAGGTAGAAGAAACTGTTCTCAGAAGAAAGTTAGAAATAGTTTTAGGAAATTTTAGGTAGTTATTAGGAAATTTTAGGTATATTTATAGGATAGAAGATTAAAAATCTCTCTTCTTTTCTAACTTTCTATCTGTACTTCTTTCTCTAATTTAACAAAGTTTCTGTTAAACTGCTCTCCTCACTTTGTCAAACTCCTTAATTTAACCCTAACGAGGGTCACACAGCTAATAAATGTCCCATGTCAGATTTGAATTCAGTTCTTCCTGGCTCCAGGCATAACATGCTGGGTGCCACCTAGGTGTCTCATTTAATGTTTATTAAAATGAATTACATTATTATTCTATTCATACATACTAATATATTTAATGTGATGATACAGCAATTGCAAATATAAAAAAATTACTGTAGGTGAAAATAGTTAATTAAATCTTTCAACAGGTGATTTTAATACCAATAACAGTATGACTGATTATGGTAGACTATATGTGACTTAAATCATCAGTTACAATCCCAGTCTATGAAATGAGGACATTGACAACAGATGAAATATACTTAATTGTAAAATCCATGTGTATAATGAGAAAATACCTGGATTTAGAATTGGGAGCCCTGGGTTCAAATCCTGTTTTAAATAGTAACTCTCTTTGTAAGCATGGGGGGGTCACAACCTTCACCTCAAGTTTTAGTTTCCTTATCCACAAAGTAAGACTAGTAACAACTGTTGAAAAGGTTATTATGAGCATTTAATGGCAAATATATATATATGTGTGTGTGTGTGTGTGTATATGTGTAAGTATGTATGTTTATATTTATATGTATATCACCATATAAAGCTTCACTATATAAATGCAATTTTATTAACCTTAAAGGGGAGAATACTTTTTTGTTATTTCAGAGGAAAGTAAATTAATAAAAATATTAATTGCCAAATAATTGCCTTAATTCTCTTCTTTCTCTATATTAAACCACAGTCTTTTTTTTTTTTAAATAGAAAACAAATACTGGTCAAGTCTCATTGCAATAAATACGATTTCAAGGCAATGCTAGCTAAAAGTTTTTAAGTTGTAATTAATGGCCACCTAATAAAATAATATACAAGTTTATGAATGGAATAGGAACAGGGGTATAACTTTTGGAAGAAAAATTATTGTTTCATAAAATTATTAGCAATGATAGAAAATGTCCAATTTCTTTTAAAAGAAACTTACAGTGCTCAATGAAAAGGAATCTCAGCTGTCATCTCTGATTTGGCCTTAAAGCTCCTTTTAACATTTCCAAAATAACAGGGGTTTTATTACCAATGACCCAGCTCTCATTCCCAGGCTTTCACCCCCTCCAGCAATTTGTGTATATTTTAAGCCTCAATTTGCAGTTAACCTTCTAATTAAGAATTTGAAGTGTGGAAGTAATTTTATGCAAAATCTAAAGGAAGAAAACATTTGACTATAACCTTGAAGCTTTAAATATTACCGAAGCTGAATTTTGAAAGTTTAATATCAACTAAGGACATTTTAGCTGCATTTATAGAAAACACCTCCTTTAGAAAACTCAGTCACAGAATTATCATCATGCAGTTGGAATGACAATCCCATGTGTCATATTGCCTGAGAATTGTGTTCATATTTTATTTTGAAGAATTGCATATCAAAATGATTAATATGACAGAAAGGTTTCAATCTTTCGTTAATTAAACAATGCTTGTAAGGGAAAAAAAAGAATCATGATGAAACAAAATTTCCAGTAATGAAAAAAAATGTAAATCATGGAAATATATTGAAGAGAGCTTTTGAAGAGAAGGCAATGAAGAAATGAGTATATACTGAATTTGTTGGGGAAAAGGAAAGAAAGAACTACTTTCCTCTCCCCCACCCATGCCCCCAACTTAGTGGTAGAGCTGGGAGGGCATTTTAAGCAAAAGAGCTTATTTCAAGGAACAGTTCTCTGATTAAAGAAGTGATGATAAATTATCATTGCTGTACCTTCTAGGACAATGCACTGTTGTGTGTGTGTGTGTGTGTGTGTGTGTGTGTGTGTGTGTAGTGTTATAAATATGTGTTTATAGATATATAAAAAAGTAAAAATCTCATTATGTATTAAATACTTGTGAATATTTGTGTTCAAAGGGAGTTTTGTAATCCATGAAAATTTCTTCATCTGTGAATATGCTTTCTTTCTTTTCCCAGAAAATTCATGTCTTTGATTTTATATTTTATTATCTATATCAGTGATTCCCAAAGTGGGCGCCACCGCTCCCTGGTGGATGCTGCAGCAATCCAGGGGAGCAGTGATGGTCACACTTTTTTTGTATTACATTCTATTCTGAGTTCAATAAATAGTTTCATAATTTCCAGGGGGTGCTAAGTAATATTTTTTCTGGAAAGGGGGCGGTAGGCCAAAAAAGTTTGGGGACCAGTGACCTATATCATATCTAGTGTTTTTGTTAATTTTATACTTATTCATTTTAATCAATTCTACCTAGAGACTCTCTTTCCATTTTTCTTTATTGTATTCAAGTAGTAATTATCAGGTGTATCATTGGCAAAAATCATTATGAAAAATATCTCTAGATAAACAAAATTCAGTTTAACATTATAACACTGGCAAATAAAATGAAATGCAAATAACTAACAAATATTTCCAGAGATATTCTTCATATTTTAATAAATTTTTAAAAGTACTTTATATGAGTACATACATATGTAAGAAATTTAAAATGCTTGAATGAGAAAAATATAAGGATACTCATGAATGAGTTGGATTGGGAATGTAGGGAAGCCCATTACATTTTCTTTCTCTGGGTAAAAATAGATATAAATATACCATTTACTTATTCTTAAGGTACAAAAAAGTTTAGACTTATAAATCAAGAATTGAAATTTTCACCTATTCATATATTGCTCAACTTTCTATTCATTTATAATTTTTTATTTCTATTTTCCTCATAAAAAATCTTTATTAACATTTACTTTTGAGTAGGAGTAGAAAGGAAACATCAGATGAAGAAAGTGAGTCAGATAGGTTGTAACTTGTCCAGGATAATGAATCTAGTTAGTGTCTGAAGATAGATAAGTTTAAGTCTTCCTGATTCTATGGCAAGACCTCAATTATCTGCACTACCTTGCTGCTTAGGTAGGCAATGATAAGATATAATTTGAGAGGGGCCAAAAATGTCACTTTAAAGAAATACATACTTGGTGTGAGTCTCTGTGTGTGTAAACTCTGTTCCAAAGCCCATTGTTATTCACTTCTCCTGTCATTGGTGTGGCTTCCTGAAGGTGCAGGGCAGAGTTGGCAAGAGAGTGAGAGAACTCTAGCATTCTGTCCTTCTTCAGACTTCTCAAGCTTTCAGATCTTCTTCAAGTTTCTAGTTGTGTTGGATGCTTCTGACTTCCAGCTTCAAGAGGGTAGATGAAAAAAAACAACTCCACTTCAAGTTGCTGGAGATATAGACTTTGAGAAGACATGGGAGGAACTGGCAGCCTCTATCATGTTCCTATGCCCAGCTTCCCTTGGGATATGAGCCAAGACAATTGTCTCACTCCTAATAGAAAAGAGCCTTCATTCTATATTATCTAATATATATTCTCCTCTATATATTTTCACTCATTTTTGCTTTACTATGATTTGGATGACTGAATTTATTTGCTATTGTTTTCATTGTGGAACTGGTATTAATAGGAAAGAGATGAAGCCTTAGATATAAAGATTAAGGTCCTTCCCTACCACCAAAAAGAATGATAAAACATTCAGAAGTTAAATTGAACCTGATATTTACTCCCTAGATTAGAAATATTTAAGGGAGCTCTCTGAGGAGAAGAGAGTGGTATACTCTGTCCTGAGCTTTTTGCTTCCCTTTCTAGCAAGAATGAAAATGTCCCTAGGAATAAGGTTTCAGGAAAAGAGGTTAGAGATGGTTCTTCTGATTCCCTTGAAGCCACATAACAACAGTCCTTTCTAGAGGTGGAGCTCTCTAACTGTATATAGGAGTTTAAGAGAAGGATTCGAAAGATAAAGACAACAAAAGACTAATCAGTAGGACATTATTTACTCTAGCCAAGGTGACAAGGACTTGAATTAGAATGGTAGTCACAGAAGTGGAAAGGGACAGATTCAAAAGCTATTTTGTGGATAGACAACTGTCTGGTGGAAAAGGAGGAAGAAGTAGAAAGACTCAGGTTATGGGTTTGGGTAAGTGGAAGGATTAAATCAAAAGGAAGTATTTGGGAAGAAGAATAAAATTGAAGAATGCTGGTGGGAAATGCATTCTACTTTAAACACTCTAAGATATGAGTGGGAAAGCCAGATAAAGACATTCATGATGATATGAGGTTAAAGTTATGACTAAATATGCAGATTTCTAGATTAGCATAAAGATGATTATTAAATGAATAGGAAAAATGAGGGGAGAGAGAGAACAAGATCAAGAAAGACAGAAAGAAGGAAAATAAATCAAGATAGGTATCTTATACAATGATTTGGTGCAGAGGTGTCAATGTTTGAAAGTATGGCAGAAACCAGATTAAAATATAATCAGGAAATATTTAACAAAATAAATAAAGTGTAATAAAATAGATATGTATGTATGTTTGAAATGGAGGAGAGAAAGAAATGCATGCATGAAGGATGACTTAATTTTCTCAGTAAAGTAAGAAGTAAAGTCATCTACTAAGTGACAGAAGGTTTAAGGATTCTTTTGAGTAACTTATGAAAAGTGTTAGAATAGCTATTACTGGATCCGTGGTAGAAAATGAATAAGAAAAGAATAAAGAAAAATTGTGGAGCAATGAGAGTTCATTTAAGCTTAGGTAACATACATTTTTAATAGACTTAGTTGAAAGAATTATGTAATTTCTTTCAGTGGTATTTAGCAGGATAAATGAAGGATCAGGGAAGGCATTTGTTAGAGACATCCCAAGATTAAAGATTTTCCAGATATAAGTGGTGGGTAGGTAAGGATACTGAAGAGGAGGTTAGTGCATAATTTTATAGATTTTCTATAAGGTCCAGGCTGTGAAAAAAGGAAAATAAGGCCAGAATAGGGGTTATGAACTGGGGAAATGGGTGAAAGTAAAACTAGAGGTCTGAGATAAATAAACGATTAACACAAAAGGAGAACTTAAAGAAAAGGTCATGATCAAAGAAGTATTTTCATGTCCACAATCATGGAGATAATTCTGTTATGATTAATGGTGAGAGGAAGGAAGGAAAGTTGAACAAAATTTGTTAAACAGTTGTAATGTACAAAGAAATACAAATAGAAAAGCAGAAATAGATCCTGCTTTCAAGGGATTTACATTATTATGTGAGGTACAACATGTATAGGATAGCTGTCAGTCACATGGAAATGTCTTCTGGTCCTTTTAAGGGCAACTAGGGTGGCACAGTGAAATGAGTATCTTATCTAGAGTCAGGAAAACTCATCTTCCTGAATTCAGATATGGCCATAGATACTTCCTAGCTGTGTGACCCTGGAAAAATTCATTAATCCTGTTTGCCTAAGTTTCCTTATTAGTAAAAAGAGCTAGAGAAAGAGTAAACTACTCCAGTGGTTCTCCTACCACATTCTGCCTCCTCTCTCTTCCTTAGAATATTCTGATGCCTTAGGGGGGGTTTACTTGCCTCCAATATATGTGACCTATGTGTTTGACACCTTTGTTCGAGAAAATAATTTATCTGTGGTCACTCTGTTAGGTGCTGGCTGTACCTTTCTTATGCCTCCTGATACTTTTGGATTAAGGAGATACTATTTTCTTGGTTTCTTTCTTTTCTTACCAACTTTATCTCTCTTTTCTATGCTACCATACATTTGTAACCCCTCCTATTTTGAAGAGTAATGTTTATGGTTAATGGAGATGTCAGAGGTCACCTTTATATGGATAATATCAGAAATTAAGTCTTGTTACACTAGTTTAGAGGTAAGAAGTGGAGAAGCTGGCTTGAGAAAGAATTGGAGTTTGAAACGGATCTGAGATAGTGTCAGTTTCAAATGTTGACAGTGTGTGAGAAAGGTATAATGGATTTTTCATTGGCAATTACTCTCTGGGAGTGGAAGTTGCTCTGAGGGAGTTGGCAGTTGCTCTTGTGGAGTGGGAGTTGCTCTCCTTCTGAGTGCTGGGAGCAGGTGGCATCTTCTTTTCTCTCTCTCCTCGTTGTCTAAAGGTAGAAGGAAAGGAGAGAAATGCCTGAAGGAGCTAAGTGATTTCCTTTTCCAACTTGGGAAACACTAGTGACTGTCTATTACTGTTTAATAAATTGTTTTATCTCTGAGAAGACCAAAGAAAGACTGGGTCATTGGTTTGGACTCTGACTCTGCTAAGACTCAGAGTCCTAACTTAGTTCTTGCTGAGGCTCAGCCAGCTGGCCTTTGTTATCTTTACAACTTGAAGACAAAGTTGAGAATTATATACTTCTTATAAGGATAATAGTGTTAGTTTATTATAGAATAGGGAAAATTTGGGTTAGATCAGGAAGGATCAGTGTAGCCTGTAGAAACAGGAGAAGCAGTTCCTAGAGGAGCCAGGGAGTTTTATTTTGGGTGGAGTTAGAATTCCTTAGAATTATAAATCCTTTTATAACCCTTTATATCCTTATATTCTCTATAAATTGTTTATTTTTATATAACAAGAGTCTCCTTAGTGTCCTTGTACCTGGCCCTGAAGAGAAATTCACTTATGAGCTTCACTTCACTTATATAAACTGAAGATACTTTGTAAACACAGCAAGCAGAGTATCTAATCAGTTTATATCCATAATCAATTCATTGAGTTATTATTTTTATACCTTCCTGGATGATGGCCTTGGGAAACAGCACCAGAATTTTAGAGCATGCTGCTACTTTCAGGAATCTATGGGCCCATCTTCCCATTTATGACAGTTCATTTCATGTTGATGTTAGCTATTATAGTGGGCCCTTTCATAGTGGTGGCTCCCTTTGAAGATGGCTGTGGGGGCCAGGTTAGAAAGATGGTCATTTTCTGTGAGGCTCTACTGTTTTTTGTTATAAAAATGCAATAGTAACTGAGATAATTTGAATATGTAGATCACACAAATTGAGGAAGTTTATGAGGAAGTCAGTGTACTTAAAATGTTTATATGGAAGTCCCCAAGAAGTGGAAAGGACTTGAGCTAGAGAGACATCTTCATTCCAAATACCTACCTCCTCAAGAAAAGTGATATAGAAGCTGTTAACTTATAGAAAAAAGTATATAAACCATGTGATACATAGTTAATCAACCTAAAATAGGAGTGGTTGTAAGTGTATGGTAGCATAGTCGAGAGAAAGAAAATTCAGTAAGAGGATAAGGAAGCAAAGAGAGTAGTTTCTCTTCAGGCCCAGAGTATCATGAGGCACAAGAAAAGTACAGCCAGCACCTAAAAGGGTAACCAGGGATAAAATTTCTTCTGGAACAGAAGTGTCAAACACATAGGCCACAAGTAGTCCACAACACTCCTGAATGTCTCAGACTAGATTAAATGTAGTTGGGAAATATTTTACAAAATTAATAATAATAAAATATAACCTAGAAAATGATATGTGGTTTTCTGATCCAATATGCAGCCAAATTGATCCTTACATATCATTTAATGGTGCCTCCTTTTAGTTTTCATTGTTCTGTAGAATCAAATTTTTATAAGTACAAGAAGAGAGAAAGCATGTGAGAAAGATGCGGGAAGGAAGGGAGTTTGTTAATGACAGAACAGACATTCTAGAACATATAATGTAGAATGAGGACAGAGAAAAATAGGAAAAGGAGATGGCTAAGCTAATGGGGATGAGTATTTAAGGAGGATAAATGTAGGATAGAAGTTTCTGCTTCGGAATCATGTTTTTGAGCAATAGGAAACCATAAGACCAGACCCATTAACACTCATACTCATAGGTTCTTTAATTATGGGCTTGTTCTTTGTTGCTCCAGAGGATAAAAGTAAGACAGATTGGCATAATTTATAATTATGCAAATTTTGGCTCAATGTAAAAATAAATTCTAATAGGAATTGTCAGGCCAAATATAGTAGGCTGCTCTTTGGGGTAGCAAATTCTACATCACTTGAAGATGTAAGCAAGTTTAGATGACAATCTGTTAAAGATGTGGTAGAGGCAGAATTCTACCCCGGGAAGGGAGTCACTCTGGGTGACTTCTAAAAGTCCTTCCAACTTCTATGAATATAATATGCCTATATGGAAAGCACCAGATTTTCAGCAATATTTTAGTTATTTTCCAAACAAATATTCCCAAATACTATTTGTTTATGGGACAGTGGACTGGGGGCAAAGGAAAGCATTACAGCAACAAAATGAATAATGTTGGAGATAGTTAAGCTGATAAAGAATACTTTTTCACACTGAACATCACAACCTGTCAAAATCTTATGAAAGCTTCAAAAGTTGAAATAAATTAACCCATTTCCATTTTTTATCTAAATAATTAGATCTTTTTCTTCCTTTTGCTCTTCTTTAGGTAGCTAGAATTAACCTTTTATGAGAAATAGGTAGTCTTGGTATGCATGAGAATGGCTGTATTGGCACTCAGTTTTATTAACAATGGGAGTCTGTCAACAATATATAGAAAATAGAGATGGTATTCTAGCTATAACATATGCTAAAGGAAAGAGATTTTTTTCCTTGACAAAGTATGAAAATGAAAAACATGACGAAACTGGCTTTACTTGTATTTCTGACATTTGTTACTCAACACTCAATTATCCTTGGGTAAATTAATCATTTTGCACATTATCTATCAGAAATCTTGCTTTCAAATTCCTAACATAAGAAAAAGCAAGTTACAATATTGAGATCATAACCTGTGATTTACCTTTACTCATGCAAAGAAAGAATTTAAAATGTAAGCATTCAAAGAGTAAAGTTGCATTTTCAGATACAAATATTCAGATTTGGACAAGAAAGATAAATGCATCAGTATTGAAACATTTCAAAATGAAGAAGGAATTCCAGTGAAAACAGATAACTGAGCTATATTATGGCTTGTACTGTCACCATAAATAGCTCAACTGATTATTTTAATGAATTAATTAAATGGTTCTTTTGATATATACTAGTTACAGTCTTAGAAAGGAAAAAAATTATTTAGTCTTAGGTTTTGCATCAGTCATAGAGGACAAAAATAATGGTGTGCTATAAGTAGAAAAGACATTTGAAATAATGTAGCTCAACACTCCCATTTTATAAAGAAGAAAATTTAAACTCAGAGGAAGGGACTGATTGGTCAAAAAGTGGTGATGTATACTTGAAATATAGAGTAAGCAATGGGTAATCACAAGGGTTCAAACTAGGAAAGCCAGAAAATATTTCATTATTTTGCCTGAGAGATATAATAGAACTCTAAAATTGTAGAAATAGAAATGGCTATAAAGATCTCTAAGTTCAATTATTTCATTTTACAAATGAGGAAACTAAGACCTAAAGAAATTAAGCATTATTTGACCAAAGTAACAAAGCTAATTACTTGCAGAGACAAAATGCTAACCTCTGGTATCTCAAGCTCTGGAATAACTCTTATTTCCAAAAATAAATTCATAGAATTGTGAAGGTATAGAAAGTAGTAGATGAGAAGTAGGTGAGACATTACAAGTATCTTCAAATATGTGATGGTCTCTAATTTGGAAAAATAATTTTACTCTGTACAACTATAAAGGTAAATGAAGACATTTTGGGGCCCATTATTAGGAAGAATTGCTTTAAAAAATAACTCTTTCTTTAATTGGTGTGCTTTTTTAGAATACAATCTTCTTGAAAACAGTGACAATATCTTTTTTTCAACTTCCTGTCCAAGATCTTGGTTTAGGCCCTTGCACATGTGATAGCCACTGAATAATTATTTAATGTGAAATAATAAGTTCTCTATCATTATGAGCAATATTTAAGCAGAGGGAAGATAACCATCTGTAGGAAATGGTATCTTTAAAATATATATGGAAAAATCTTTACAATACGTATGGGAAAAAATGGGCTGAATGACTTCAATATCTGGATAGGTAAAATGTTAGTCTCTCAAGAGACACATGGCTAGAAGAAAAATAGAGAGGAAAAGGAAGAAAAAGTTGGTTTAGTTGGTATGAATTTGGAGTGGCATTGGCATGCTAATCATTATATATGTATGGTGTGTCTGTGTTAGACTAGCCTAGTATACAGTACCTAGTAAATCTCTAAACACGATTACCATTTGAATCAGAGTAGTAGTAAAAGACCATATTTACAGTTTACTCATCCATCTGTGGTATAAGGGTTGCCATAGGTAGACATGAATGTATAAAATATATATGTATTTTTAAAGGAACTTTTCAGACTCAATGTTCAATTCTCTGAAGATAGGAAGAGGGGAAAAATGTTCTGAGTTTAATTCATTTCATGATTGTAGAAAAATCTCTCTAAAGACCCAGACCACCAGCACATCTGTCCTTTCTCTGGCTTTTAGATCAATAGACTAAAGCACAATAAATCCTTCAAGACTAAAGTCTGCTGGGTTAATCTATGGCAATACACTGTGTCACCATAGAATATAAGTTTACTAACATATTATGGGGCTCTTCTGAGGTTAAGAAAAACTGGATTCCTGTAAGTCATCATCCAGAGAGAGATTTATTTCTGGGACAATGAAACCTATGTGACTGCTACTTTTTTAAACCATAATCATGAACATTCAACTTTTGCTTGTGTCATCCTTTTATGTCTCACAATTTTAAAAGGTTCATATTATGAGAGGAAAGACAATTTCACTTTTTATCTTTTATTACTCATTTTCAAAAGAATTTTTCTAAGCTTCTAGAATGACTTTTTTAAAGCATCTCTCATTTTAAAGACCAGAAATAAAGGATAAAAGTCAGTGACCCATCCTTTAAAGATATGTTATAATGACTAATTTTGATCTTTGGTAAAGATACTCTTTTGTTAGATTTTAATAATTTTAGTAAAAAATTTATTTTCTTTCAAGAATTGGATAATATAAAAGCTATATATTTTGGATATCTTTATGATAAAAACATAAAAAAGGCAATAAATCACATGTACAATAAAGAGAATATTTAATTTTGGTAATGTGTTTTCAGTTCTTTAGGAATATGAAAATAGTAAACAACAAAAATATGCTACTGAAGGTCATTTGGACTCAGGGTGTGTGTGTAAATTGTACAAATACTAAGTGTACTTAAGACATATAGAATCTTAGAATTTTGGAACTGAAAGGAAATAAAGGTATAATTTAGTCAATATTTCTCTCTTTATCAATGTTAGGACTAAGGTGAAAAGAGCCTAATTTAATTTTACAGTCATACAACTTACTTGTGGCAAAGTCAGAATTAAAATAATCACCCTACTGAAATCTCTTCCTTGTCAAAAGACACTAGGGCTTACAGAGAATCTAGCTGCTTATGTTCATGTTTTTTATTTTGTCAAATAAGAGTTATTTCATATATTTTGTGGTGTGTATATGAATATAAATATGTAATAATCTAAATGCTTTTTCCTTTATAATATTAATGAGGTATACTTCCTATTTTAATCATTGTTTTATAATATTAATAATTTGCTCCTGTGATACTTTAGCAAAAGCATTGTAGGAAACATATATACTTTTTGATCAATATATATACTCAACTAATAGTTCAATTCTTACTGGAAATTTCCATTTGAAAGAATTACTCTTAGTCCTAGGGCTTTCCTATTCACTAGTCAAGTCGGCATTCATAACTGGTTGAATGTCTCAAAGGCAAGGTCATGAAGGAATAGGGGAAGAAGATACAAAACTCCCAAATCAAAACAAAAGAAGAATTATCATGCATTTGAGAAAATGGTCTTTGCTGGGGATTGAGGAGGAGAAAAGGGAGGTGGGAGGGAAATAGCAAGATATGAAAAATTTCCAGAACTTTTTGTGCTACTATTAGCCTCTTTAGTTGTCAATCTATGAGTAGTGAATTTATTTTTTTTCTTCTTTCTATTTTTTCTAGTGAAAGTTTAACTATGGTCTCAAAACGAATCACTTGTGTCATAAAGTTTACACCACCTCATATTCAAACTATTTCAAATAAATATCACTTGAAATTTAAAAGACTTCCTCATATTCATTTTTTAAAAATTCTTACCTTCCATCTTGGAATCAATACTTTATATTGGTTTCAAGGCAGAAGAGTGTTAAGGGTGGGAAATGGGGGTCAAGTGACTTGCCCAGGGTCACACAGCTGGGAAGTGTCTGATGTCAGATTTGAACCCAGGACCTCCAGTCTCTAGGCCTGGCTCTCAATCCACTGAGCTACCCAGCTGCTCCACCCCACATATTCTTTTTGCTAAAACTTACTGTGTGGTTATGTCCTTTGAACAATATCTACCTACCTTTGGGGTAGATAAGACTATGACTCAGATTTATAGAGAGTTCTGAAAAAAATGTCAGTTAACACATTACTTAAATCCCTTTGACAAGTTCTTCTCTAAAGATTGCCATCTGCACATGTTAAAACCAGTGGAAATGCTCATTGGTTATGGAGGGGGCAGAGATTGGGGGGTGAAGGGGAAAGTAAGAACATGAATCATGTAACCATGATAACTTTTATAAAAAATAAAAATTATTTAAAAAAAGATTGTCATCTCTTTAAACTGCAAGAAAATTCTACTTCTATTCATATATTTTAAATTTCCTTTTAAAAGGGTCTGCTAGGGAGATTCTTCAAAAGCACCCAATGAAATTTTGGCTATAAGGGAAAGGACATATCTTTTATGATTGAATTAAATTATTTAGCATTCAGATCATTACTTATACACTCAAACATAATCTTCCTCACTTGAAATTATTCTATTTTTTTGTTCTGTTTCTTTGCTTTTTATCTTCTCATATGGGTCAAGAAACCCTGGTGGGACTAAAAAGAACCTAAACATATGCATATATAAGTATAATAAACATGCATATATAGAAATGTACACATACATATGTATTTATTGGTATACATATATAAGAAAGAAACAAAAAAGAAAGGAAGGAAGGAAGATAGGAAGGAAGGAATGAACACATGAAAGGAGGAAGGTAAGAAGGGAGGGTGGGAAGGAGGGATGGATGGAAAGAAGGAAGGAAAAAAGGAAGAAAGGAAGAAAGAAAGGAAGGAAGGAAGGAAGGAAGGAAGGAAGGAAAGAAGGAAGGAAGAAAGGAAATGTTCAATATGCAAAATCAGATCTGAAAAATGCATACTCTCATCAATACCCGTGTAGTACATGGACCCTTTCATTACATTCTCTGTGGGTTGCTTTTCCTATGTCTTTTATTCCTCTCTCTCCTTTAAAGTATGATCTCAACATTCTTTTTAATTTAATTTTACTACCTAATGACTTGAAAATATATGTGATTTCATAATTGGAAATATTTTCTTCATCAATACAGATTACAATCCTTGAAGAGTTTTGAATTGCTATGATCAAAATAGCTCATTTTCTAGTGACCAAATGTCTAAGTACAAGAATTTTCAAAACCAGCCCCTGAATAGCAGACACATAGTCCACAAGTGAGCCTTCAAACATTTTTCAGTTTGGTGGTACCTTCTAGAGTTTTTGATTTATTGATGATGAAAAAAAAAGAACAAACCTTGGAGAATACTCATCTTCATGTCATTATAATGAAGGTTCAAAGAACTCTGATAGAGAAACCTCACTTCATCTACACAGAAATAATCTGCGTATACACAAATTATATTTGACTCTTAGATACTCCCAGGGACACCTTGTCCCTCTCAAATAGTAGATTGATCAGTTGGACAATAACATGGGGCAGGAAAGGGAAGCCTAAACCATGAGTACTACTGCATGGTCTTGAAGCAATTGTCATCCCATCACTATATTATCATTTTTAACTTTTTCCTTTCTCTTTTTCTTTTCTTTTCTAAATCTCTCCCACTCTAATCCCAATACTTTATACTTTTCTGTAATTGCCCTACTGGTGGCAATTCAGGCTGAAAGCATTTCTAATCTTGGATGTTAATATTCCATATTCTATATTATAGAATGTTCTATAATATATATTCTATAAATTCTGATAAATAAGTAGTGCTGAAATAATGAACACGTTATCAGTTTATCAGGCTCAATCAGTTCAACTCTTGATGATGAATTAAACAATGAGATAGAACATTTTTTTTAAATATTTCAGGACAATGCTATTAAAGAAAAATAATATTTAATGTTGGTAATAGTCTTATAGACTAATGAACTCACAAAATACCTAGCAATTAAGAACTAGAAAGGATCAGAGACCTTTCCTAGATAATCTAGAATGAATGAACTCTATCATGCCTTTTAGCCAAAGATTTGATAATTCTCTGACATTAGTATATCCATTTCCTCTTTTTATAGATGAGATAGCTAATAAATTATAACTTATCCAAAACAACATAACTAGAAAACTCAGAAAAGAAAGCATGTCTCCAGATTCTAAATTCTCTACATTGTCATTTTGTCTTAAGTTAAAGTTAAAAATAATATAAATTTTATTTCGAAGTGTGGAGAACAGATTCTTTTCTCAGAAAGTCTTTACTTTTACCTAGAGAGAGTAGCATTATCTCCCAGCATTCCTGGGAAATCTTCTGTCACAGGAAATTTTCTTGAAGCAGCTGTTTTCAAGGTAACACAGCAATTAATCTCATGGTATTTCCAGCACGATCAGATGCAGGAAATGTGGGTGGGCAGGTCCAGTTCAGAAAACTCTTTGCAAAATCTATACTGATTAATCTATTATTGAACCTACCACTTGGCCCATAAAACCTGGCAATAAGTTCAAGAGGGAGCATAATTAAAGATAATGACAAATGACCTAACTAAGAGAAGAGTGAGGCTAAGACTGTAACTACAAATGTAAAATGGAGAATTATTCCAATATAAACAAACACTTTGAGCTCAATCAGATAAAAAAAAAAAAGTTAGGAAAACATGGTATTTAATTTTCAGGTTGAATTTTCTGGGTCATTCCTTCACGCTGTGTGTGTGACCAGAGTGTAACTGAAGGGGATTTGGCAAATATTGTTGACTCTGAGGCTACATTGTCTTAAAACAGAGATTTGGAAATCATGTTCCTTTTCCCTGGTCTCCCAATTGTGGACCCATGCATTTTTCTAACTCTGTACAGCTGGCTACGTTCTGGTGCTGTCTTGGACTTACACCAAACATGCATTTCTGCTGCAAATTTGGCATTACTCCAAGTACATGTGTCTTATAACACCCAGAGATGACAGGTGTTTCCTGACATGACTGTGTAAGTGTCCCATATTGATCTGATAAGCAGATCATTCAAGAAAGAAATTGTGATTGGAATGTCAATGTAGGCTACTAAATTTCTGGATTTTACTCCCAAAGAAATGCCAGGTGTTTCTACATCGCTTACTTTTGCTTCCTATTTTTTTCAGTTTTCAAAATGACCTCTCTGGCTTTCTTCAGGAGCGTGAAACTACTTGGGGAAAGAAAGTTTTCTTATTTTATTTTTACTACGATTTATAAAACTCATAATTTACTATACGGGGATATTTGCCAATAAATATTCTGACAAAAACAAAGTTCAAGATCTATGAGTAAATAATTCATTCAGCAACTATATATGAGGTCTTTTCAATATGTGAAATATAGTGTTCTGTGCTAGGGAGATTCAAAGTTTAGGTAAGACAAAGTCCTTGTCTTCATGGAGTTCAAAATTTAATATATGAATATGACACACACACAAATGGCCATAATTCAACATATTACATGATGAATAAAAGTAAAAGTAAATTAAATCATCACATACGTGCATGAGTAGACACAGCTGCATGGCACAATGGATAGAGGGCTGGCTCAGAGTCAGGCAGTGGTGGTCTTCCTGAGTTCAAATCTGACCTTAGACACTTGCTAGCTGTGTGACTATGGTTGTCTCAGTTTCCTCATATGTAAAATAATCTGGAGAAGAAAAAGGCAAACACTCCAAAACCTTTGCCAAGAAAAATCCAGATTTGGTCACAGAGTCAGAATGATTGAAAAACATCACAACAATACACATGTGTAAGTGTACATATGTACATATGGGTACACGCATACATTACACATGGCACCTTTAGACCAATGAAAACTTTTTCCATAATTGATATATTTTCACTCTGTAATTCTGTACTACATCATGCTTGAGATGGTCCTTAGTTAGCGGGTAGAGAAGTTAAGGAAACTGATTGTCCAGTTGGAAATACTTAAGATATGAAAGTAAAATGGTAATGAAACTTGAAAAATTGAGCAACCATTTGCATTAAGCTACTACTACTGTACACAAAACTACATAGTTATTTATAATCTGTTGAATTACATATTTGTAATTTGAGGAATAGATCAAGGTACATGCAAATATTGGCATGGCATTCATTGCTCTAAGAAAGTAACATAAATCACAGTTGGAGAAATGTGCAAAAAATTAATCTCATCTACAAAGGTTAATAATCTTATTTTTATCCACCAATTTTTTATGACTTTATATGGGTCACATAATTAAAAATGACTCACAGGTGTAAAAGACACAGCTAATTTATGATATATAGATATAGATATATAGATATATTTGGGACCTTTCACCAGATGGACTACTTCCTTCAGGTAACACCAAAAGTTAATTTTTGTCAAGTTATCAACACTTGATAATAAGGTGTCTAGACAAGTAGCTATTTTAAAAACTGAGCTCTATACCTGAATAGAAGAAATCTCAAAACTAATTTTAGCACGATTAATTTGAAATAGCAGGATTTTTTCTTCTTCTACAATAGCTAAAGTTTTAAAAAATGATTTTCATCTCTTATCTCTGCTTATAAAAATAAAGTTCATTTGACTAAAGGAGTTTGATTATTAATCAGAATATATGTCAACTTTTTACTTCCAACATTCAATACTATGTTTATCAGTAGCTAAACTTTATGCTGCTTGAAATTTAGAATTGAGGCATATATATATTAACTTAATTTTAAAATTCTATGTTTTCTTTGAAAACAGGCCTAGTTTTAGATTAGATCTGACATTTGTAAGAATGTTGAATTTCTCTTCTCCTGCTAAAAGATATACCCCCACTGTGACATAGCTGCATACGTTTCATTGCCATCATATAGTAAGCAACACTAAAAAGAGATTCTTAAAACAAAATAACTAAAAAGAATTCGGTCTACTGAGTCACCTGGAATATCCATTTATCTTTCTATTATAAAGATAAAGGAAGATGATTATAAAATAAAAGGAGTAAGGCACCCATGATTATTAAGAGTCTTAAATTCAGGATATGTGAGGCTTGGATGATAGTTAGCCTGACAAAGGAAACATAAAACAAAGATAGGATAGCTGTTTGCAAGTATTTGAAAGATTATTACTTGGATTATAGATATTGTTCTTTTGATGACAAAGATTAGAACTAGAAGTAATTAGTTTAATTAAAAAAAAAGAAATTTACATTTGCTATCAAGAACAGATAACTTCTTAACAATAAGAATGACATCAAAATAGAATAGGTTGTCTCAAAAAGTGCTTTCCCAACACTGAAAAACCTTTAGGCAAAAAACATATTATCCCTTTTGGGATTATAGTAGGGGGATTTAATTTTAACAGCTGTGGATTTGACTAGATTGACATTGAGGTCAATCTTTCAACTCCAAAAATTTGTGATTAAGGATAATTTAGTAAATACAACATTAAGATCCTTCCAGGACTTTTTCATTTTTGTTTTCATATATTCAATAAAGTGCATATTCCCTGGACTGTAATGGGTGCTTGCTGAATGAATAAAATACCTTTCGATCTCTATGATCCGGAATTCTAAAATTCCTCTATAACTTAATATCATTCTGTTCTCCCCATTCTTCAGTCATAATATATCTTCTCATTGTGCCCTTCATACCACAGTGCTTTCCCAAATCACAACTCCTTTTCTCTCTCCATTATCTACCCATTACAAATAATGACCGTGTACTTAATCAGAACAATTATATTTTACGCTCTTGAATTCTTAGCCATGTCTGTCCTATCTTTGCTTAAGTCTTACCAAATCTCAACCCTATATCACCCCTATCCAAAATCATGTAGCCATAACGAACAGGTCCTATTTCAAATTTACAATATATGACCTGTACTGGACCCTAAATATTATAAAGTAATCTTTTTACTTTACTTTCAAGTCAGTTCAGTAATGTGACTATACCAATTTTTTTCTTTCCTCAATACTCCAAATCCACTAATTCTTCCTTCCTTCTCCTCAAAGCATTTTGCCTCATACTTGATGGAGAATAAGAAAATCAATCTTCCTTTCCTTCCTAAAGTACATTTAAAAACTCCTTGTTACCTATCTCTATCCTTTCCTCTATTCCAGTTACTGATGAAGAGACCTTCTTATCACAACAAAACTATCAGCATATCCTTAATTATATCCTTGATACTTTCCCCTTCTATTTTTTTCCTGGCAAATTAATCCCACAAATATCCCTATTCTCTCCCTCCTTGATCTCTGCTTATATACTGACTCAATCCCTATTGTCTACAAACATGCTCACTTATCCTTTAAAAGAACTTCAGCCCATATAATTCTCTCAAGTAATCATACTATAGTTCTCCTACCATTTACAACAACAAAAAAAGGAATTATTTGCACTCATTATCTTCTCTTCCATTCCTTATATTCCTAGGTATTTCTTACCCTCTTATAGATTGACATTTTTTTCTCTCTAAACAAAACTTCTATCTCCAAGTTTTCATTGATCACCTAATTGCCAATTCAAGTAGCTTTATCTCAGTCTTCATCCTTTTAGATCTTTCTGCACCTTTGACACTGTTGATCATCCCTTTTCCAGAATGCTCCCCCTGCTCTTTTCATAGAACACCTTTTCTTAAACTCTTCTCTGTTTACCTCTACTTTCCTCTGTGTCTCCCTGTTCTTTCTTTGTCTCTTTTGCTGCATCATCATCCATCCTCTGCCCTCTGCGTGTGCCCTTCAAGAATATGTCCTGGGCTCTGTTCTTTATTCAACCTCTTTCTCAATGATTTCCCCAGCTCATACAGGTTTAATTATTAACTCTATGCAGATGGCTCCCAATTCTACAAATTCAGCCCTCATTTATCTCCTGGATTACAGTATCCTCTGAAATTGCTCACAGGGTATATAAACAGAATGTCCCTTACGGACCTCAAAAATAAGTTCAAAACATATTTCATTGTCTTACCTCCAAACACATGCTTTTTCTTAAATTCCCTATTTCTGTCAAAATTTTTAGACTCTTCTATTTCATCTTCTGCACAGCTGTCACAGTACTATGCCTAGAGCACAAATTTGACCATGTTACACCTCTGCTCAAAATCTCCAGTGACTCTATGATAAACTAAAATTCCCATCTGGCTTTTTAAAAACCTTCAAAATATGGCTCCTATCTATCTTGTCAGGCTTAGTATGCATTGCCATTCTTCATATACCCTGTGTTGTAGCAAACTAACTTATTTGCTAATTTTTTATATTTAACATCTCCTCTCCTGTTTTAATATTTTTATATTTCATCCTTGTCTGAGTCAGTTTGTCTTACTATCCTTGCTTCCTTTTGCTTTGAATCATGGATGTAGGAAGCATGTTGTCTTACATCCTCCAATGGCAGTGATTCCCACTGTGGACAGTTTTGTCTAAAGTAATGTTGTATTGGGATTGATGTTCCCTTTACAAACTGCCTACAGATATGACCTATGGTGTCTTGGGCATGAGTATCACGTAGTCCCAGGATTGTCTTGGCTGCCTCTATTACTCTATTGAGCAAACTGCTAGGATGTTCCTCTTCTCCTTGTCTTAATTTTTCGACTTTTTGCCATTAATTTGGTCTTTTTTGCGTGGATTCTCATTGCTTCTAATAAATCAGTTCTACATTGGATCAGGTATCTAAGATTTGATTCATGTTGAGTAAAATCTAAGTCCTGGTGGACCAATGGTCAGGCTGTTAAATTTGGGTTTGTCCTCATTTCGTTTAGGAATTTTTCCTTTTCTGAGGAAGAGTAAAATTCCCTTAAAAGAAATTCCACATCATCGAAACTAGGATTAAATAGTGTGAACACCCTTTTTAATTCTTTTATACTTTTGAAAGGTTTTTCAAAATACTTTGGAAAACGTCTCTTCAGCACCTCCATATCACTTGAGGTGAATGCTTTATATGTTTTCACGTTATCACCCCTTCCCCAGGCTGCACGATGGTTCTGTCTACGATTGGTAAAAGAGAGTCTATGGAATTTGCAGATGTTTGGTTGTTATTGGGCTTTGATTTGTTAAAGGTATTATTCCCCAGGTATTTGGACTCCACAATCTCTAGCTGGAGAATTGTGTGTTTGTCTAGTGCCTTTCCTTCCCTTATCTGTTTCAATACTTGGAATAGTAGTTTGATGTTATCTACTAGTTCCCCAGAATCAGTATCTTTCTTTTGTGCTGTAATTGAGTTAAACCAATGCCACAGGTGAGAGAAAACATTTTTAAAGACTATAAGGAATTGCCAGATTGTTAGGATTATGGCTATGGCTGTTGGGATGAAGCAAATACATTCAGCCAGGGTCAGAGCACACCATTTATAATAATCATAGATGTTCAGTAGTTGTTGCACGAAATTAGGGACCCTAATAAACCAAAAATCTATCATACCCTGCATTAGGGACCAAGAAATCATTGAGATGCTAGATAGGATGAATGTTATCGTAGCCAGCTTCATTTTGGTTGTTTCAGAAGATTTCAGGTAGTTTGCTAACTTTGCTCGCCAATTAATGTTATCAAAAAAGAAAGTAAATAAGCTGAGTAGGTGGGTGTGAGGAAGGATAAAAGGAAATAAGGGATTATAAGGTGATTGGAGGAGGAATGAAGGTAGGGGAAGGTATATAGGAGATAAAGGAAATGGGGTATGTAGGAGAGGGCAGCTCAAACAAGTTTATTCCCACAAGCTTGAGACAAGAGGATACAGGGATGAAACTAGGGCCAGTAAGAAATGTTTAGGCTTGACTGGAGGGTTTCTCTTGTTAGTTTCAAAGTCTCTTGAGGGAGGGGTCAAGAGGGCCCCTCCCTGCCAGTCAAACTGATGGCTGGAGGAAGTCTTGAAGGTGGGTACTTCCTGTCAAGATGGATGCCCCAGTTGTCTCAAGAAATAAAGGAAAATGATTCTTTTCTTTTGGCCCTTGTCTTAATTTTCAACATAATGACTCACCCCAGGGTTTGAATAGGTAACGAGGGTATTTATTAATAAAGGGGAGAGGGGTTCAGGATTTTCTAATTGCTGCTAGGGAGAGGGGTGAGGGTGGGGGATGGGTCGCGGAGAGGTTTAGACTGAGAGAGAGACCCACTCTCCCAGTCAGGAAGATTTGACTGCCTTTTAAATAAAGTCTTTATCAAACCTAGGGATAACTTCTTTGAGGAATACTCCATTTATCTAAAGAAATTAAACCCACTATGTTCAATCACCAAGCCCTCCCTTCCAACCAGAACCCAAAGGAAATCAGGGAAGGGGAGGAATGGAGATGGTAGATCAGGGAGAGGTTCAGAGAAATGAGATAGGTCCAAATTTCTCCAAAACAAAATAAGCACAGGCCAAGGCCGAAGCAAAGCCAAGCCGAAAGGCCAAAGCAAAAGCCTCCAGCCACAGCGAAAGCCAGAAGGCAAAAGCCCCGTCAGTTGGAACTTCACCTCTATTTATAGCTTTAAGTTCTAACTGACTTTCTGAACATTCTAAGATGTTTAACTGACTTTTTGTGACCGTTAGAAATTACAGAAGCAAAAAGTTTCTGTTAGCCACCTTGCATTACAATTGTCATTCTTCATATACCCTGTGTTGTAGCAAACTAACTTATTTGCTAATTTTTTATATTTAACATCTCCTTTCCTCTTTCTATTCCTTCATATAAGGCAGTGATGTTGAACCTTTTAGAGATGGAGTGCCTGCCCCCACCCTCACCATATACCTAGAGTGAGTACTGTGTCCTCCCCCAGAGACTGAGTGCCATGCCGCCCACCCCACATAGAGGGAGAAAGCACTCCCATTGGGCTGAAGTGACGAATGTCCTCAGTGAGTATAGAGAGGAGGGGAGTAGCCCAAATGCTCCACTCCCTTCCAGCTCTGCCACCTGTGAGTTGCCCACCTTACCCACTATGAATTCCCATTGGGCTTCTGGGGAGAGGGGAGGGTGATTTGAAAAAAAATGTCAGGTGAATGGAGAGGGGTAGAACAGCTCCACCTGATTCCCTCTGCCTGTCTAGTAACAAACTCTGAAAGGGAAGGGGTAGGACAGCCACACGCCCACAGAGCACTCTGTGTGCCATCTTCAGAATCTGTGCCATAGGTTTGCCATCACTGAAATAATATGTCTCCATTCGTACTGAGAATGGACTCCATCACCTCCATCATTTAGAATGTTTATTTCCCTCCAAAGTTCTTATCTGCTGCTACCTCTTCTAATGATTATTGATAATGATTAATGCTATTAAGTGTCTATTCTATGTGATCAATAATTTTTTGATTAATTGATTGATACCCTTGAAAGTAAGAATCATGATGGAGTAAAAATTAACAATCAAAAGAATTATATTTACTGACATACAGAAAATTTTCTATATCTTTTAAAAATAATATATAGTAAATCCTCTTTTGGCTCTAAAAATTTACATACCATTGGTCATTGGATTCACATGATTTTAACCTATTTCTAATCAATCATGTAACCACAATTTTATCACATCATATATTAAGTATACCTTTTTAAAAAATGTTTTTTGGGAGCATGGGGGTTGGGGGATAGGAAAAGAACATGAAACATGTAACTATGAGAAAATATTCAAAATTAAAAATAAAATTTAAAAAAATCCTTTATTCTAATCCCAGCTTTGATTACTAAACCTATCATACACTATTGGATTTATATTAAGTTAAGTGATATTTGAGTTATGTTTATATTGAATAGGTTTTTAACCTTTAGTGGCATTCTGGCATTTTTCAATATTGTATTGCAGAATTCTATCTCCATTTGGAGTTTCTATAATTCATTATTCCCTCAAAGGGAATACAACTTTCAGGCTAATTTCAAGTAAAAACAAAATCTTCCTAACTTGTTTTATTTTGGTGGCTGTTTTACATTCTGATTGAGATATCTTAATCTAATAGGCACATCTGGGCATCTGATGATAGTTTACTAATAATAAAAGGAAAAAAAATCTCAAAATTGAAATTAATTTTTTGAATCTTTAGTACTTACTATTCATATTGATTTTCCCATGAGAAATATTCTTTTCTTTTTAACAAGTTATCACCTCTTTTTATTTTAAACCAATCTCTATTCTTTCAACTTTAAGAACCCTAAACCAAACTGAATAATAACAGTGCCTTCAGCTGCCAAATCCCTCTCAAATTCTTAGCTTGTTTTTTGAGGATTAGATTGTTTTGTAGCAATAATGTGTATGTTCTTGGCATTTTATTTTTTAAATGAATTTGGAATGTTTGACTTTACCTTGAATATCTTGAGACCTTGAATAGACCTTGAAATATCTCTGAGAATCAGGGAATAGCTTTTGCCCATTTTCTCGGTGATAATATCCATTATAGAAAATCACAGAATTCAGAGATAGCAAAAGAGAACAATGAAATAAAATATGGGAAACATGAAATATAGACTTCGACAAGCAGAAGTCTTAATAAATGTGGGAAAAGTATCTCAATCTGGTTTCAACAGCTCCAGATGATTTTTTAATATATATTCAACCTAATACCAGTAAAAACACATGCCTATGATCACTGCTGTGTCAAAATGAAACCATATCAAAAAATTTGCTTGCCCTATATAATTCACATCATTGTATTTTGGGGCTACTCTGAGCAGACAGGTATTTCTGTCATAAAATTCAAAATATTTTAAAGTAATAAGCAATAAAGTAATAAATCCTAGTTTATTGTAGGTATATACCTATAATGACTGTCTGATAAAAGTTGTAAAGTGTATTCTTCCTCATTAATGAGTTTCTGATTTATGCTTTGATTTATTATAAAGCTGGATTATAATTAATGTGGGTTCAATAATATACAATTTTTTTTCTAAAAATTATAGAATGATAGTAGGTTATACTTAAGCTAAAATTAAATTGATGCAAACCATGCAAACTAGTTGAGAGTTTTAACATCATTTTGTGGCTCTAAACTCTAGTTATTTATGCTGTTTTACACCATATTAACCACAGTTGTTTTTTGTTAGTTTTGAGTCCTTAATAAAATGGACAAAAGGAAGAATATCACCAATGGAAACACTACCAGTACAAAAAAAGTAAAGACTTGTTACTACATTGGAAAATTTGATGTAATCAATCAATTTGAGCATATTAATAACTCTAAAATAGGATGATATATTGTAATATCTGAATCAATGGTTATTACTATTATTTAGTCATTTCAGTTTCAATTATGTTGACTCTTCACAATACCATTTTGGAATTTCTTGGTAAAGATACTGTAGGATTAGGGTAAACGGTAAGATTAAGGGGTCAGATGACAATGGATTCACCCCAGTCCTAGATCAGAGGAGAAGCAGGCAAACTTGACTGGATGGGAGGGGCTAGAGCAAGTGGAGTACTTCTTCACCTCCCCCCACCCTGCAGACAGTTGAAAATCAGTTAACAGAATACTTTCAGAGCTGGTTATGGAGGTTATACAAGCTTGGTAAATCCTGGGCCAAGATGATAACTTTCTTTGTTTGAATTACTCTCACAGAATAGAAATATTTTACTTCAGATCATACCACAGGCCCCAGGGCAGAGGCAGTTACAGCTCCTGCTTGGATGAAATACTTGGCTTGGTGAAAGGAAGGTAGTAAGTGTAACTCCCAGTTAACTGAATATAAACTCTATCTTTCACAAACTAAATGCATTTAAAGATTTCAGGGAACAGGGGAAGGGAATCAGTTTAAGAAAAGAGGGAAGGTAATCTGCCTAAAACTGTTAACTGCAGGCTAACAACACATTTGGGGAAGTGGTGGGGGGAGGTGAGGAATTATATGGAATGGCTGAACTCATCTCTAAGCTCCTAAATAATCTTCCTTTTAAAACCTAAACTGCTAAACTAAAGGTAGTCTGTGATTTTGCTTGAAGGTCTATCTTTGTGGTTAGCTATCAAGGTAAAGCAGACCCTGGCTGTCAGAGTCTGTCTCAGCCTCAGGAGCTACACAGAGTGTGTGTGTGTGTGCTCAGAGCCAAGAGCCAAGTGTCAGGACCCTTGCAAGAGGGGTGACCTGGCTTTTATACCAGGACTCCAACTGCCTTTAACTGACCCCTCCCTTGGAGTTCTGGGGGGCGCTATGGAATTCTGTGATGCAGCTTGTACCCCTCTCAGAAACATGGATGCCACAATACTGGAGTAGTTTGCCATTTCTTTTTCCAACTCATGTTTTATAGATAAGAAACTGAGACAAACAGGATTAAGTAACTTGCCCAGGTTCACATGGCTAGGAAGTAAGTGAGATCAAATTGGAACTCAGATCTTTCTTACTTTAGAGTCAGTATTCTTTCCATTGTTCCACCTTTTCGCCTTTGAATCAATCATATGGAAAACTCTAGAATACCTAGAATAAATAGAATAAAAAGGTGAAGTTTCATTACTTGTTTATTTTTTTTTTATGGAGGGCAAAAAACTATAAGGAATAGAAGTGCTGTGATGTCAGAAATAGAGCATTTCTGTAGAACCATAGACTAAAGAATGAAATTTTAAAATGTGTTCTTTTTAGAAGAGCATCCATTCAGACAAAAGCTTCAGGTTTTATTTAAGGCAGTGAAAGTAAGTGAAAATTACTTGAAGTGTAGAGTAAAGAAATATTTACAGCAAGAATAAGGGCTCAGGAACTCTTACTGAGTTCAACTACATAATATCAAAATTACCAGAGGGGCATTCAGTGCGTGTGAAGATGCTACAGATCAACATCCTGATATCTGGAGAAAGTACATTAATACGATAATCAACAGATTTTCAATGTAGGAGAAATAAGTTATAAAAAAAAGAATGTCTTCCAGAATTTATAATTATAAGAAAGAAAAAATGCAACTTATATTTATAATATCTAAGGATTATCTAATACCTTTATTAGCAGGTAATGCAGAAAGATTTTAAATGAAATCTAATGCTAGTTTATCAATCTTAAAAAACTCACATTTTGAGAAACTAAAACTTTCAATATATTTAGTTCTTTAGGGGTCAAATAAGAAAACACAGATAACTGAAAATTCTTAAGGTTACTTTACTATTTTAGATTAGCTGTTGAAAAGTATTTCTAGGACAAGAATATTGCTCTTAAAGCATTTGTGATTTGAAATAAAACCCTACATCATCCAACTAAACAGATTACTATGTAGGAATATAAACATGAAAAATATCACCAAGATATTAATAAAGCCTTCTCCACCTGCTAGATTATGCATGAAAACTATGTAGGAAGACAAATTGGCTTATGCTGCTAAAATATTTTAAATGACAAAAATGACACCATCACATCATCAGTGTAGATTTGATGCAATTGATGATACAATATTTTAGGTATAATATCAATTGGGTATAATTTTTAGGTAAATTATATGTTATACTCTTTATGTACAAAATAGAAAGAAGGAATTGTCACTCATTCCTTTTAGTCATGTCTGACTTCACCACCCTATTTGGGATATTCTTGAGAAAGATCCCGGAGTGGTTTTCCCTTTCCTTCTCTAACTCATTTTTCACAGAGGAGGAACTGAGTCAAATAAAGTTAAGTGACTTGCCCAGGATCACACAGCTAGTAAGTGTCAGAGGTCTGTGCTATATTCACTATGCCACTTAGCTGCTGTTGGCTGTGAGACTTGGGAAATACTTACACAGGACTATCCAACATGGCGTGACCACATCAAAGAAGGAGCTGTATTTTCAGAGTAAATCAGAATCACAGAAGCACAAAGGAAACATGAGCTGTGTATATCCAGAACCACCATTGGTCTAAATTTTCTAACAGAGCACTTGTACCTGATCTCTGGTAGTGCCTTCTGAACTCCTATTAGACTAATCAGTCAGAGCTAAACACACCATACCCTGACTCCATCATCATGATGTCTTTGATCTTCTAAAATGAAGGACAAAAAAACCCCCACAAAACAAGCACAAAATTCGGCATTTCAAAAATCGTTTAAAAATCACTTTCTATAACTATTTTACTTTTTTTATAATAAAGGTGAAGTGATTTTTTTCTTGTCTTTCCTTTTATATTAATAGATAAAAACTTATTTTAAAAAATTATCTCCATATATTTCCTTTGGGCTAAAACCAGTGACTATATTCCGTGTATAATTATAACTTAAAATAGTACAAATTCAAATAATGTGACCACTTCATGGAATGCATTATTTGTTCTTATATTACAATATAACAAATAACCTGGATATCTTCTGATGGAGCAGATACTATTATTATCTAAGAAAATTACCATTCCATTTACTAGAGTCATATCCTGATGCTTCTTGAGCCATGGCAATGAGGTAGGGTTCTTGAAGGCTATACCAGCGGAGGGAAAAGTCTGGCAGAGTCTCCATGGCACTGGAAAACCTTTGAGCACAGACCCACCAACTGTTTATTTGATGCCTGATGACCAGCCTAACTAAATTCAGAAAGACAGCACCAGAAGGTTGCCTTCTATGTGGTGATTTTCTTGGCAATAAAAGGGATTTTAGCCTACCTAGGTCAAAGGGATAGCCACGTTGATGAAATCACTGATCTTTTGAAGTATCAAAGAACAGAGTTAATGGTGGACTGTCAAGTTACTCTCTTTAAAATGGTCAAAGGCAATTTAGAGATGAAGATGAGGAGAGAAGATTCCTGTCTGAAGTGTTTCCATACCCCACAAGAGAAACTTCAAAGGTGTCTTTAAAGCTATTTAAGTTGCTAACTAGAGTTTCTGTCTTTCAGATTACTGTGTTAAGGAACGGTATACAGTGAAGTGGACAATCATGTGAGTTAATAGCAATAATGCTAACCTTTGTCTAAGAAAGCAAGTTATAGACTGTAAATAAAGCATGTCTCCAAGCCTATATACACTGGTCCATTTTTTCTTAACTAATATAAAATTATTTATGCTAGGTACAATTATAAAAGGGGGCAATACACTGAAGAGTTTCCCACTAAAGAATAATAGTATTTTTAGGAGTAAGAGAAACTTTAGGGTAACCCTGAGACATTGCTCTTTTTTTTTTTTTAGAAATAAAAGTTTGAAGCTATTATAATGCTGGCTTAAGTTCATTTCCAGAACTTCTTTCTGCTCCCCATATTCTCCCCCACCACACCCACAAAGTGAAATATTTTTCCTTGGGGTAAAAAAAAAAAACAACTACTCTTCTCCAACTGAAATATGATTATCATCTTATTCCTTTTTTGAAGCTATTCAATGTATTTTTCATATAAAATGATGTCTTTAATACAAAAATGAGAAACTGTGCATACTTACTTAAAAATATAATTGTTACCTTTGAATATTCCATAGCAAAATTTTGCAAATTGCTTACATCATGATTGTGAGCCTCAAAGCAAACCAATATCTTCTTCCCCTACTAAGACCCTAAATATGAGATTTGAATAGGAGTGGCAAATACCCAACCTTCAAGAAATATGACATGAAATGATGAAAATATTTTTTTAATTTTAAATCAGGAGTATTAAATAACAATTCTAAAAAATCTCTTTTAAAAAGTCTTTAAATATGCTGAAAATATTTTAGGCAGTTGCATTGACCATAATATGTATATCCTTGAAAAAAATGATTCCTATCCATTCCTTATTTCAGTGATTCCTCAAATAATTTCAAATACCTAACCTATGCTTTGCCAAGCCTCCATCTTTCCTGGACCTTCCCATGCCCCAAGTGTGCGATTTGCATTCATATTTATATTTTTTCCAGAATTAAAATTTTTTCCAATGTTGAAGAAATGTAAACAAAATTCTTTTCTTTAAAGAATTTTTTATGATTTATGCTTTACTTGAATCTATAATCTGTTTTAATATCATAACTGTTTGCTGGGAAAATAATTGGCCTATAAAAAACATAGGATTGAGAGATAAGAGAGTTTGGCAGAAGACTGATTTCTACAAAATGTCTTAAATTATTTTCAGGTGGTTTTTTTTGTACCAAAATATTCATAATTCATTTTGCAAACACTTTTCACTTTAATTTTGTTTTTCCATTCCTGTTTCAGAAACAAGGAAGTACTATAATTTACATGAGCTTTGAGAGTGCTATCTATGTAACCTAGAGGCAGACAATTATCAGATTGGATTGAAAGCATAAGCAAATTAACAAGGACTGAAATTTCATGGAAATGTGTATGTTTTAGCCAACATCAGTATGCCCATCTTAGCATATGACTACCTTACATCTACCATTTTGACTATTTAAAATTTTCCCCAAGAACTTTGGAGGTAAGAACTTTCTTTTCTGAATTTTCAGGAATTGCAGTTGCTAAGAAGTTGGGGACTACAGCACTTGCAGATGAAGTTGACACATCTTATCTCCATAATAGCAGCTTCCCTGAATTAGAGAACCTCCTCTGGAAGAAAGACCAATGATTTGGAGATGCTTTTTCGGTTACTTGCCTTTCAGTGATAGTTGAGGAGTGGTTAGTATTGGTGGTGGCAGGGATAGTGTTGGCAGCTAGATCAAGTACCAGATCTGGAGTCAAGAAGACCAGAATTCAAATCAAGCTACTCATGTGTCATTATATTACCCTAGGCAAGTCATTTAATCTCTGCTTACCTCAGTTTTCTCATCTGTAAAATGGGAATAATAATAACAATAATAATAGCATCAATTTCTCAGGGGGTTGTGAGGATTAAATGAAATAATAATTTTAAAGAACTCGGCAGAAACATAGCAAGCACTAATGTTAGCTACAACAATTTTTACTAAGCCCTTTCTCCACAAAGCTTGATCTCTGTCCAGTACACAATAAGCACTAAATAAATGTTGATTAACTCCAAAATAGCTGTAAAAACAAAATTGGAGGCAGGATCAGTGGTCTGGGCACTATTGCTATTCTCCAGATTCTTGGGCTCAGGGTCCTGTACCATCTCTGTCAGGGTGTGAGGGAAATGATAGTTGAGGTCATTTAATTTACTGAGCATAGAGTACTTCCCGTTAATCCCTCAGTATTCCATGGATGCCGCAATACTTCCAGTAGACTAGATTCACTGTCCCTTTCAAAATTAACATCCCCTTAATGTTAGGTCAAAATAGCATCCTACCCAGCCCTAACCCCTAGGGTTTTGTCAAAGGAATGAAGGCTAGGGCTATGTCTTTAAAAACTTGGTATTTTTTCTCAGTGTCTAGCACACAGTTCTGCATACAGCAGGTGATTCACAAATGATTGTTGAACTAATATTTTTTCAATAAGCATTTTAGGTTTTTAACTACTTTGCCATTCCCAGACAATGTCTTGAATTAATCTTCTGTTTCTTTCTCTCCTTTCCTTGGATTCCCTTAAGACTATCAATATTTGTTCTTCTTCAATCATTTGGGGTTTTCTTGGCATAGATACTGGAGTAGTTTGCCATTTTCTTTTCAATATGCCTGTCAATAGTCCATCAAAATACTTCTCTCTAGCAGATGTTCTGTCAAGTCTCACTTCCAGAAGCTAAGCTGTAGCACAAACCAAACCAGATCCAAGCAACAAGAAATCAGTGAAAACAATAGGAACCAAAACAAACCTAATTGGCAAATTCATTCTACTGTCATCAAAAGGTTTCTGTTGTCTAAGAAATGTTATGAATGTCCTCTTTGTATTGAGAAAACCTATTTGAGTGGTATTAAATCAGACAAATGCAAAATGTTGCTAAATTCTTATTTGAGACTTAGACAATTATATAATTTCTTCTTGTCATCAGTAAAATTTGAATATGAAATTTGAAATAAAACTATATATTTTTTCAAAATCTCTTTTCCACAGACATAATTAAGGAAACATAAAACATATGTAAGCAGAAAAAGAGTAAATAACTGAGGAAACAAAAGTTTGATGTTTTAAGCTTATCAAATTATTAAGAAATGTGTGTCAATAGTTTAATAAAAATCTTTTGTTGTCCCAAAATATTATGAATTTTCTCTTTGGTTCAAGAAAACCGATTCTAGTAATATTAAATAAAAAAAATGCTGTGAAATTCTAAATTTAGAATATAGATAATTACATAATTTCTTCTTGTCCTCAATAAAATTTGAATATGAAATTCAAATGAACACTAAGAATACTTTTTTTCACAATCTCTTTTCCACACAAATGATTAAGGAAGCAAAAAGCATATATAACCAGCATAAGATGAAATGACTGAGCAAACAAAAGGTTGTTCTGAACATATCAAATTTATTAAGTAATACATGACAATCACCTAACACATCAAGGCTAGCTCACTCTCAGGTTAGGATTAGACCCTGAAAATAGTGAGAGACAGACTTTTAGATGGTAAAAATAATTAAATACGGCCAATTTAGGAAACAATATATTAGGAAATCTGATTTCTAATTGGAGGAAAAATTAGAGACTTTCTAAACTGGGAAAGGGAGTGTTAAGAAGTGCAATTCCCTGAATTCAGGAAAAGTGGTATCCCACTCCTCCTGAAGCATCTGCAAACAATCAAAGAACATGGAAATAATAATTGATTAATTAGTATGGGGCAAATTTTCAGGTTGCTTAAAATGTACAATTATTAATAAATTCTTTACATCAGTCTTAGGATCTGACTGCATTTCTTCTGGTCAATATAATCTAGATCCTTGGCTAAGAATCACAATGCAGCAAGTACAGGTGGGCCTGCTTCCCAATCACTAAGAGCTAGATTCTGACAATGAAAAAAGGTTTTCACCCAATTCCCACAATTGAATAAACTTTTCTCACAAGACAGAATTTGGACGAGGCCCATAACTGAATAGAAAGGTAACTGAGCTAGCTCTAGAATTAAGTCAGTTCCCACAATTAACCTCTTGCTGTCCTAATTCTTTTGAGACTTAACCTAAGACTTTTGGGTTCACTTCACCCATCTCTATCACCCTATTAAGATTATTTTTGCATAGGACTCTAATTGATTCTCCCTCTTTTCTTAAGAAGGTATCCTCCCTAAACTGTGCCCTTATAACAATGATTTCAAAATATACAATGATTAGGCTATTCTCCTACACCACCAACCCTTTAACTCCCATAGCCTACCTTTTCTCCTCAGGCACTAAAAGGGATGATAAAATTTTAGTGCTTACCATATGTGTGCTCTTCCATGACCCTAAAATTCTACACAATTAATGAACTCTTGTCAAAAGGAATATACAATCACAGAAAAATATCAGGAAAGGATTTTAGAGTTCATCTAGTCCAACAACCTCATTTTACAAGTTCCAAGGTAACTATAGGGAGATAAACTTAAGCCCTAAAATTCCATTACTCTTGCCACTGTACCTTCCCGTCTTTCTGTATTTCTCATACCTCCTTAACTTTTTTTTTCATCTTCCCTGTGACTTATAAGCTTTCTCTCCTCTTCTTCACATTCAGCCTATCATCCTTGCTCTGCCTTCATTTTTCTCCCTTTTCAGTATAATACGTATGTGATGAGATCTTGGGAATTACAATCTCTCCACACTTTATCTTTCTGCTAAACTAAAGTTTGAATTTTGGACTAGGATTCTATCGGCTCATTTTGCCTTCACTTGCTATCAACTCCTTCTTCGATTTAGTTGTCATTTTAAATCCACATCAAACTAATATCAATGAATAAATAGTAAGTCAGTGAAAAAGCAAGCATATACTCAAACACACTAGAAGCAAATATTCCTTTTTCACCCTTGGCCTCAAGTAAATCTTACTTTCTCCCAATTTATGAAGAAAGAAAAATTGTGAGTTCAGTTGTGAATTCCTCCTAACACCATGGTTCAGCCCTAGAGTCAAATGGAGTTCGAAAGACCCCAAATGTACTGTATTTAGATGTCTATGTGGCTATTATAGTCATCTCTAGTGTTGCTGAGTAATCAAGGATTATGCCATTTTGCCCCATACATCCCTGAGAAAACAAGATTCAGATGTCCTTACTCTTGCCAAAGGGTAAATTGGGCAGGTGGAATGGATTAAAATTCCCTCCAGATAGCATAATTGTTCGAATGACCCATTTTTTTGGTGTTGATTCAACAACAGAGAACTTGATTTCTTGAGTTATTCAATAACATTCAATATAAAAGCAAATTTTAAAAATTAAATATTTTTAAATATTTAAATCTCAGGAAGATTATTTTGACAGTTATTTGAAGGGCATATTCAAGAAGAGACATTTCAATTCCCTAGAGCACTTAGGAAGCTATTGTTATCTTCCAGGTGAGAGATTAGGGGAGTGACCACATGAATAAAAGGGACACCTAGGTGGCTCAACAGATAAAATATGGAGCCTGAAGTCCTGAAGACTGGGGGGCCAGATCTGGCCTCAAACACTAGCTGTGTGATCCTAGACAAGTCATTTACCCGTTTGCCTCACTTTCTTCATTTCTTAAATGATCTGAGGGAGAAAAGAGCAAATCACTTCAGTGTCAAGAAAATCACAAATGTGGTCATGGAGAGTCAGACATGACTGAACAGCAAAAATAAAATTCTCTGTTATAGTGATATGAAAGACAAAGGATCAGGTATAAAGAGAGGGGAAGACTGAAGAATTAAAGATGGCACCTGGCTTGTGAATTTGAGCCACTGGAAAGGTACGCTTAGGGAGGAATTTAATGAGTTCTTTTTTGGACATGCCAAATTTGTGATTTCTGTGTCACTCATCAATTAATGGCAAACACCAATAAGGTAACATGGAGCTAGAGTGAATGAAATAGATTCAGGCTGTATAAAGTAGACTTGGGAAACATCTCTATGAAGGCTAGGGGAACAGATTATATGACTAAGAGAAAGAATCTATAAAAAGACAAAAAGAAGAGTCCAGGACAGAGCCTCTAGAGATAAACAGCAGGGAGGGCAGGGCATAGAGGAGCTGACAAAGAAAGGAATAGTGATTAAAAAACAACAACTAAAACTAAATGGAAAGTCCAGGAGAGCAGTGTCCAAAAACCCAAGGGAACAGAGAGCATCACCAAAGAAGAGGTGATAATCAGCACCAGGAGCTGCTCTTTCAGGGACATCAGACTTGAACTTGTCACTCCCCTTCTCCAAAAATATTAGAGCAGATAGATGTCTCTGTGGATAGAGAGAGCCTGGCCTGGAGATAAGAAGTCCTGCATTGAAATCTGACCTCAGACATTTCCTAGCCGGTGACCCTGGTCGAGTCACTTAACCCCATTAACAGCCTTTTACACTCTTCTGCCTTGGAACTAATATTTGGTATCAATTTTAAGACAGAAGATAGAGGTTTAAAAAAGGCAGAGGAGCGGAGAACTTCTCTATTGCCTCTTTGGGCAGTGAGGTGGTACGACAGATGGGGCATCGAGCTTGGAATCAGAAAGACTCGTCTTCCTGAGTTCAAATGTTATCTCTGACACTTACCAGCTGTAAAATACTGGGCAGGACATTTCACTTTATGGTCTCAGTTTCCTCATCTGTAAAATGAGCTGGAGAAGAAAAGGGAAAACCATTCCAGAATCTTTGCTGAGAAAACTCGCCTCCAGAATTCCAAATTTCATGGACTGGACATCACTGCAAACTAATGAACAGCAACAAATGCTGCCTCTCTCATTAAATATGTTTGTCAATGGGGCACTTAACGTCTTCCATAATTTAATTCCCTGCTACCTACCTGTCTACCTCCCCAAGTCTGGCATTACACATCTTTGTATATGCTGTTTCCCACGCCTGGAATGCTTGGCATCAGCTTCGTCTTGATGAATTTTTATCTTCTTTCAAGGCATAGTGTAAGTAGTATATTTTCTCATTCCCTCCTCATTGTTGTTAAAGATATCTCCCTTATCCTACTGTCACATACTTGTTATTGAATATGATTTACCCTGTTTTCCTCCCCCCACCAGAATTAAAATGTTAAATCTTTGAGGGAAGTGACTTTTTTTTTTAATCACAACACCTAACTAGAAGTACTAAGACCAAGTAGTCACTTTATAATCCTTGTGATGATTAAACTAAGTAATGTTTTTGACAATAATTTAAAGAAAAAGAACCAAATTTTTATGTCCTCTATATTTTCAGTGTATATTGTTTTTAAACCCTTACCTTCTGTAAGTACACAGTATTGGTTCCAAGGCAGAAGAGTGGGGGTCAAGTGACTTGCCCAGGGTCACACAGCTGGGAAGTATCTGAGGCTGGATTTGAACCTAGGACCTCCCGTCTCGAGGCCTGGCTCTCAATCTACTGAGCTACCCAGCTGCCCACAGTGTATATTTTCAAAAATAAATCCAATTCAGAAAATCCATATGAGACAACAGAGGAAATTGGGAATTTTGATCATATTTTTAGATTCACGTACTTTTAATAAATGGAATAGCTGGGTGGTACAGTGTATAAAATGCCAAGCCTGCAGTCAGGAAGATCTGAGTTCAAACACAGCCTTAGACACTTAAACTATGTGACACTGGGCAAGTCACTTAACCTTATTTGCTTTAGTTTCCTCATCTGTAAAATGAGCTGGAGAAAGATAAGACAAAATACTCTATTATCTTTGCTGAGAAATCTCCAGATGGAGCTTTGGAAATGATTGAACAAAAACTTTTTTAATAAATATAATGGGAAACCTATCAGAGATAAGAGTAGGATAAAATATATTCAGAATAACGTTACTAAAGCACTGTGGATCTATGGGAGGAATATAGTGGAGAGAGAACATATCACTTTGATAAAAATTCAAATTGTGGTTTTATTAATTGTTTCCAATAACTTAAAGGTAATATTCTTTTTAGTTTGTATGTAAATTATTGTATTTCTTTATGGATGGACCTCAGTAATTCTATAATTAAAAAAATAATCAAAAGAGTAAAATGTCTACATTTTTTGGGAAATGATAAAAGTCTCAAATGACAAAATGTTAAGTTTTAGTTAATTTTGAAGAGTGAAGTTTGGTCTAAATTTGAAGGCTACTCTCCTTTTTCTGTTATTTGGAAGCTTGATATGCTGATCTCCATGCTGATTTAAAATAGTAACCTTTGCCAAGTACATTAGACAGTAATTAAAAACAGGTTTAGATACTTTATCAATCAAGATTTCAAAGCTATTGTAGTAGACAGATGTTATTTCAAACTGAGATAAAAGCATCACATTATCATGATCACAATTTATGTTCTATGTGGTTCTATAACCACAGTTAATCTGAACTAAACTAATGGGAGGGGTTTTTGTTATTGTTGTTGTTGTTCTTGTAGCTTTGTTTGAAAAAGGAGAACTAATTCCCTGCTTGCAATTAGTAGGTGAAAAGCCAGTTGATGAACTTCAGTGATACATGCTTCTTTGGAAAGGAACCTTACATGTGTACTTGATAGGCTGAAAGTGATCCAAAAGTTCCCCGAGGGAATGAATAGCTCTTATATTTGAAAAATGATTGCTTTCTCTCTAGAGAATAAATCATTAGAAGTGTGATTTCAAAGCTGGGTGACTACTATGTTCTTCAGCAAGAGATCATTTAGTTCTTTAAAGTTGGGTTATGTGACCTTTTCATTTGAGTCACAAATGAAGAAAAAAAAAAGAGTAGACCTCTGACTTAAGGAAGAAATACAAAATAAAGCAAATACATGTTATTGGGTTATCCTTTAAAGAAAATAAATCCCTCATGGGCTTTAGTTTAATATTAATATTAATATTTAATTTATATTAACATTTAATAATAAAATAGTAAAATACTATTTTAACATTTCAGAAATATTTACTACAGATCTTCCATCTTACTTATCAAATTTTCTAATAATTTCACTTAAAAAGATCCTAAATTGTTCTTAAAAAGCAACAGTAACCCTGTTGAAAGGCCGATTAGTCCCTTCTTTACATAAATATATTCCACATTCATGCAGATTTCTAAGAGTAGCAATACTTCAACCCTTTTAGTTTCCTTCATTTGAAAGTCTTACCTTCTATGGCAATAGGCTTTATAAAGGGAAAACATCACAATTTATGTGCATTTAAATTGATTCTAAGAAGAAAAGGCAAAGCAAGGCTCTCATTAGAAGACATATATGAAATAATCATCCCTTAAGTAGTTTATTCTTATAATTGAAAGAAGAGAGAGTAGAGTTTTCCCTTGGACAAAAGTTTGTAATTATTCTTAACTTCAGTCACATTTGCACTTTCAATGGCCTTAAATGGTTTTCTAAACCTGAAAATGATTCAATCTTGGGGTAATAAGCAATAACCGAGGAAAGCATTCAGTCTTTCCATATGCTGATGCAAAAGTTGATTCACAAGCTGGTACTCATAAAAAAATAAAAAAGAGCTATTACATTTCAGATGATTACTTCCCACTAACTATTGTCCTATATTTCTTCTGCCCTTTACAGCCACACTTCTCAAGAAGTCCATCTAAATAGGAGCCTCCACTTTCTTTCTTCTCAGTCTCTTCTTACCTCTTAAATTTTTGGCTTCCAATCTTATCATTCCATTAAAACTGATTCCTCCACAGCTGCTGCTGATCTTTCAATAGCCAAATCCAATATCTTTTTCTCAGTCCTCATTCTCCTTGACATCTAGGCAGCCTTTGACATTGTTGATCACTCTCTCTTCCTTGTTTTCTGTTCTCTAGATCTCCAGGATGCCATTCTCTCCTGATTTTCTTCCTATTTATCCAACTGATTCTTCTTTGTCTCCTTTGCTGAATCCTCTTCCGGATCATACCCTCTAAGTCCAGGTGTCCTTTACAGTTCTGTCCTGGATTTGCTTCTCTCTTCCCTCTATACAGCTTCCTTTGGTGATCTCAGCAGGTCCTATAGCTTTAATGATCATCACTCTATTGATTATTCTCAAATCTATCTAACCTGCCCCAAACTCTTTGCCGACCTCCAATCTCACATTTCTCTTTCAGACATCTCAAACATGTGGGAAAGCTTTGAGGTGAAAACCCCAGGTTCAGGATGGGTTGCCCTTTGCAAGAATGCAAGACTCAAAAACTTAGCTTAAAAATAAAAAGAGAAATTTATTCATTTGAAAGTCATGTTGAGGGAACAGCTGGGTAGCTCAGTGGATCGAGAGCCAGGCCTAGAGATGAGAGGTCCTAGGTTCAAATCTGACTTCAGATACTTCCTAGGTGTATGACCCTGGACAAGTCGCTTGACCCCCATTGCCTACCCTTACCACTCTTCTGGCTTGGAGCCAATACACAGTATTGATTCCAAGTCGGAAGTTAAGGGTTTAAAAAAAAAGTCATGTTGAAAGTTTGGGAGACAGAGTACAGGTGGAACAGGGCTTCCCCAAGGAGATGGGCTTTGGTGATTTTAAACACTTCTGACAACAGAGTCTACGACTACAGAAAGGATGATGATGGCATGTTATTGGGTCTCTGGAACCCGAGATGGGTCTGTGCTTATATCCTATGCCTCAAAGTCAAAAGGGGTTGAACTGTCTGTTTTAGAGGATAATCAGCTATCTGGGATATAAAGTAGATGTTTATCAGGAGTAAGCTGGGAGGTACCTATCTGTGCTCATCTGAGGGACTTATGAGAAAGAATGCTACCCACATTCAGAGGAAGAACTCTGGGAGTAGAAACACAGAAGAAAAACAACTGCTTGATCACATGGTTCGATGGGGATATGATTTGGAATGTAGACTCTAAGCAATGACCCCAGTGCAGATATCAATAATATGGAAATAGGGCTTGATCAATGACACACATAAAACCCAGTGAAATTGAGCTTCAGCTACAGAAGGGGGCTATAGGGTGGGGAGTGAAAGAACAGTAATCTTATAACTATGGAAAAATATTCTAAATTAATCAATTAAATAAAATTTTCCAAAAAAAAAAAAAAAAAGGAATGAAGGAAGAGGCCAGAGGAGCTCCAAGTCACTTTCCCTGGCAAAGCAGGAATATAAGGAAAAATAAGTTGGAGTGTCTAGAGGAAGCCTATACCCCACATATCAATCTTCAACATATGTCAAAAATGGAATTTGTTATCTTTTTCCCTAACTCCAAATTGTGTCCCCTCCTGCTTTCCTGGGACCGAGAGGGCAACGAATTCTTTCCATTCCTTCAGAATTACATTCTAGAAGTCATCCTGGATTCCTCACCGTCTCTCACTATTTCAAGACATATTGATGTCATCTCTGTAATAGCTCTCACTCTTCTGATACTGCCAACATTCTAACAAAGGTTCTCACCATCTCACACCTGGACTATTGTAAAAGCAGGTCTGCTGGTGGGTCTGTCTGTTTCAATCTCTTCCCACTCCAATCCATCCTCCATTCGGTCACCAAAGTGATTTTCCAAGCACAGATTCTACCATGCCACCTTTCCTACTCAATGAACTCCAGTGCTTTCATATTTGCCCGTTGTATTAAACACAACACATTCTTTTTGGCCAAAACCTTTCATAACCTAGCCCTCTCCCTTCCTTTCTAATATTCTTACAACTTACTCTCCTCTGGATACTCTTCAATCCAGTGACACTGACTTCCTGGGTATTTGACCAAGAAAACACTTAATCTCTTGTTACCAGGCATTTTTTTCTAGCCATCCTCCTTGCTTTCCCTCCCTCAGACTATTGACATGCCCAGGCTTTCTTTAAGAACCAACTAAAAAGTCTATCTTCAATGAGGAACTTTCCCTAATTCCTCTTAGTTCTAGCACCTTCCCTATGTTAATTATCTTGGTTTTTCTGTACACAGCTTGCTTTGGATATATGTGTTCCTTGTCTTTCCCATTTAAATATAAGTTCCTTTGGGGTGAGAACTGTATTTTGCCTCCTTTTGAACCTCCAGAATTTTTCACAGTGCTTCACACAAAGAAGACAAATTAGAAATGTTGAGTAATTGATCAAGATAAATTTGTCATGAAAATCAACAAATTTTATTTTTACTTTTTAGATGGGTGATTGGAATTTGTTGTTTATAGTACTCTGTGGTACAGAAATGAATGGTGCAAGAGAAATTACGTAATGGATATTATCAGAGAAATACGTAATCAGACAAGAAGTTTCACTAAAAGCAAAATATAAGGAATGGATACTTCACGTGTTTTATTACTGCCAAAGAACTGTCAAAATAACTAGAATAAGATCTTTATAACACTGGGCAGATCTCCTATGAAGGAAATGAACAACCATCTCTCAGGATGAAAAGTAATCGATAAATCAATCAGGATTTATAAAATTGTTACTATAGACCAGGCACTGTGCTTGCCTCTAAGGACACAAAAGATAATAGAATCCCTATTCATATGAAGTTCAAATTCTAATGAGAAATGAAGTACATAGATAAGTATAAACACATAAATATAAACCAAAACAGAACATTTAATATAGTAGGTTGAAATGGAGGGTGCTAGCCACTGGAGGAACAGAAAAAGCTTCATGTATAAACTGGCTCTGAACTTCATCTTAGATGAAAAGGATTCTTTCAGAATGAATTGAATTGAAAATGTATTCTGGGTATGGAATTGAACATTTCAAAGATACAGAAATTGGAAATGAATTCTTTTATGTGAGAAAAAGCAAGAAGGCTAATAGGCATGGACCAGAGGAATGAAGAGGGAGTAATGTCTAAGCAGCATAAAAAGATAAATTGTGAAAGTCTTGAATAGGTAAACAGAGGAGTTTACAATTTTTTGCAGAGGCAATAGGGAGCTATAGGAATTTTTTGAGTAAAGGAATAATATGGTCAGCTCTTACACTTAGGGGAAATTATTTTGGGAGTAGTATGTAGGATGATCTGGAGTAGAGAGATGTTAGAAACAGATAAGGGCCTGAAATAAGATGATAGCTTTCTGAGTAAAAAAGGAGTAGGCTGTAAGAAATATTTTGGAGGTAGAAATAAAAAAAAACAAAACTTGGCAACTGACTGAATATGTGGGTTGAGATAAATAAAGGAATGCAGAGGATAAAGCAGAAGTTACAAACCTGAGAGATTAGAACAGTACTAAGCTAAAATTCAACTGCAGAAATCTCTAATAACATTTTTTTTAAACCCTTAACTTCTGTGTATTGACTTATAGGTGGAAGATTGGTAAGGGTAGGCAATGGGGGTCAAGTGACTTGCCCAGGGTCACATAGCTGGGAAGTGGCTGAGGCCGGATTTGAACCTAGGACCTCCTGTCTCTAGGCCTGACTCTCAATCCACTGAGCTACCCAGCTGCCCCCTCTAATAACATTTTTAAAAGAAATGTTTATGGTGTTTTGAACAGGACAGAAACATAAACTTTATTTTCAAAAGCAATAACCACAGGAATTCAGAAGAACATTTCAGTAGTTGCAATATTATTCGGATCTTAACATACGAAGAGTTAAAAGCAAACAGTTCCTACTCAGATATATGCCTTTTTTCAATTTCATGTAATTTGCAGATTCATATTTTCTTCTAGTTCCTTCAGATCCCATAACAATTCAGAAAGCAGGAAAAAATGAGACCCCCCTTATGAATATGCATAGTAAATCAATCAATTAATATTTATTAAACATTTATTGTACTTTATATCTAATAAGCCAGTCACTGTAATAAACTTTGGTTTGGCTACTCAAACAAAACAAATCCTTGATTTGGGCATGTCAGCTAGACAAGAAGAAACAGAAAAGGGGGAGATAGGAAGGAAGAAGCAATTTCATTTTAGGTAAATATATCTGTATGTATATTAAGTTTATATGTATATATATATATACATGCATATTATGTATTTAAATCTGTATAAATGTAGATAGATAGATAGATAGATAGATAGATAGATAGATAGATAGATAGATAGATAGATAGATAGATAGATNTAGATAGATAGATAGATAGATAGATAGATAGATAGATAGATAGATAGATAGATAGATGGATAGAAAGTCTGTCTTCTGTGACCATTCCTTCTTTGTCTTGAAATATAACATTTCATCTTGAATCCTCAGGTTCTTGTTCATGAGAGTATTGACCAGAATTTCTCTCTTTCAGAGGAGTTTGACTTTACCATATCGTTGTTATTGTACAAATTGTTCCACAAGTTCATTCAAATGTTCCCACGTTCACAAACTGGGGCACTGTTGGGAAGAGAACCTCTTTTCAGGGAGCTCTCACATTCGCAGAAGAGGTACAAATAGCAGGAGCCCCTCAGAACTGCTACCATTAACTTTATTCCTCTGTTTCTGTTCCTGGAGGGAACAGACTTACCAGAACATTAGAACATTTTATTTTGAAAGGATCTGGTCTGTTCGTGCATTTTGCTACTGCAATATTTATAAATCAAAGAAAATAATAGAACCAAGACTATGAAATAGGACAAAAAGGAAGCGATAAAGAAAAAAAGGACCACGTGATTCAATGGAAATTTGGAACTGGATTCAGTAGAATAAAGATCAAACTACAGCATCAACACTTACTTTTATTTTTGAGAAAGTCATTTAATCACTTTAGGCCTTGATTTCCTCAATTCTAAAATGTAGGGTTTGGGCTAGACACCCTCTATGGTCCCTTCAGCACTTAAAAATATGGTCCTTTGATTTCCTTTGGAGGATTTTTGGGAAAACATTGGGATAGGGGGTTGGGAAAGGAAAGGGGGAGTGGGAGGTAAACAGGAAGAGGAAGATGGAGAGGGAGAAATTGCTATCTATGTCAGAGGAGGTCTATTGATGAAATAATTTCCTTCAAAAACCATTTATTAAGCACCAGTTATAGACCTTGCATTATGCTAGGTAATAGGATGCAAAGAGAAAAAAAGAAATGGTCCCTGTACCAAAATTATTTTCATTTCATTGGGTGAAAGAACATATGTATAAAAAAACTAAAATACAAAACATATGCATAATATTTTCCAGAAGACTGGAACTAATGAATGGAGAGAGAGACCAGGATGGGCTTCAAGTAGGAGGTGGTACTAAGCTGAGCACTGAAAGAAGCTAGGGATTTGGGAAGGCAGCAATCTGGAAGAAATGCTTCCAGGGAAAAGGAATCCTTATGCTTATGCACAGAAATAAAAACAAAATGGTATGTCCATGAAACAGCAAACAATTATAATATGGAGTTTATAAAGCAGTGGTTCCCAAACTTTTTTGGCCTACCACCCTCTTTCCAGAAAAAATATTACTTAGCCCCCTTGGAAATTAATTGTTTTTAATTTTAATAGCAATTAGTAGGAAAGATAAATATACCTGTGGCCATCACTGCCTCCCTAGATCATTGCAGCACCCACCAGGGGGCAGTGGCGCCCGCTTTGGGATTCACTGGTATAAAGGAAAAGGAATGTACAAAAAGAGGGCTGGGGCTAGGTTGCAAAGGATTTTAACTGTGAAATAAAATGGTTTATATTTTATCCTAAAGGTAAATGGAGAGTCAATTGAACTCTTTGAGCACATACCTCTGCTTTAAAAATATTACCTTATTGGCCATATGAATATATGAATGAATCAAAATGAATCAAAAAGCATTTATTAAATGCTTACTGTATCCAAAGGACTGTGTTAAGAACTATGGCTACCAAAAAAGAACCAAGACAGTCCCTCTTCTTAAGAAGATCACATTCTAAATGCAAAATCAAATACTGTATGAAGTTACCATTAAAAATTAGATGAAAAAATCCAATAGCTTAGAGTACAATAATCAAGAAGATGCTAAGGTAGACCTATTTTCACCAATAACAGGTTCCCTTCAAGATATTTCTGGGAGGAAGAACTGTGGGAGGAGAAACACAGAAAAAAAACAACTGCTTGAACACATGGGCTGATGGGGATATTATTGGGGAGGTAGATGCTAAACAATAATTCTAGTCCAACTATCAATAATATGGAGTTAGGTCTTGATCAATGATACATGTAAAACCCAGTGGAATTGTGCGTTGGCTAGGGGGGGTTAGTGGGGTTTGGGGGAGAGGGAAAGAACAGGAAACATGTAACTAGGGGAAAATATTCAAAATAAATTTTTTTTTTAAATAGAATTTTTGCTAAAAAAAAAAAAAGATATTTATGGGGCTCAGGCTGAAGGCAGAGGCAGAAGTCTATTGAAGTACAACTCCCAAGACTGCCTTGATTGGGGCTTGATAGGAGGTGGTATAATGGTGGTTTGAATTATCAGGCACATTCCATAGTAATTTCTTCTTCAGCATACCAGTCTTCCTTGACTGCCCCGTATATGGAAGTTGGTTTGCTGTTGCCTGGTGCCTTCTTCCTCAGTTTGGAGAACCATTGGCATTAGAACACTGTCATATCTAAGCAGATGATTCTTAGATTTATGTGTTTAGGCATCTCTCCTGAGTCTCTTTGTTCACATCTCCAAATGCAAGTCAAACATTTCCCTGTTAATAATTGTAATCAACATGAGAATATATGCTTTATAATTAAATTTGTTTAGTTTTCATTTTTCCTCTAAAATAATTTTCCTCACATATACAACATAAGCTCAAGAAAATGACAGAATTTGAGAAAGTTTACTTTTATTTAGTTCCACACATTTCCTTGACATTTAGTATAGCTCCAATCACTTTTCTCATTTCTTAAATGACTTAATAAAGTAGTATTTTTCAGCCTACTGTAGGGGGAAAAAATGTGACAAGACAACAGAAGTCCTGTGGTTAATTGTGACAGATCTTTTTTGCCTTGCAGATTGAATATTATTTTCACATGATAAATGATCACTGCTGAGATTTGAGAGCCATTTCTGAAAACAACATTAGTATATTTTTCAATGTATGCTTTCAAAATTCTATTTGGTTGTATATAATATAAAATATGACTGTAATAAGAATGCAAATCCACAGCTGCAGTTTAACTGTTGTCATCTCAGATGTCACACTCTAAAACATTCCAAATGAATGTTTTAACTTAGACTGTCTTTTTTTTTTGCCTTGACCTTTGATACTTTCCAAAATTACAACAATAATCATACATACTTCTCTTTAACTATTGCTAATGCTGTTATCTGTATCTCTTACAAACAAAATATTTTCCCTACAAAAGTACAAAAATTATTTTATACTTTCAAGTTCTTGTGCAAAATCTTTGTTACAAATGAAAGTATTTTGAGATAAGAGTGATGAGAAAAATGTAATTTATTACCATCATCTTAACTTTTTGTAAATCTCATTGTTTACCTGAAATCCAAATAAAATTTCTGTGGTGAAAATATAATGACAGTAAATTAGATACATGCATAATCCAAATGCTTCGGGGTAGAGAGAATTGCTCTTTTCTCACACACACACACACACACACACACGAATCTTGACCAGGGATTACATGCAAAAATTGAGGTCAAACAGGCACCAGCTGAATTAATTTGCAAAGGCAAAATATGTGCCTAGAAAATAAAGAAAATGGTTGGAAGGCTGCCTTCTCCCACCAATGCTTTACAACACCTATCAGAATAAATAACAGGACTTAACTAAAATAAACTATAAATAAAACCACAAACCACTCTTGAAATTAAGCATATTAAAACATATTTTAGATTATTTTTCATCCCCACTTGAATTTTTCCAAAGTGCCAGACTTTCATAAGGTTCTACTCTTTTTGTCATGGTCTTTAAAGGACTTTAAATGCTTCCATTGAACATTTTCTCAGACTTTACACAGCTTTAGTAGTTAATAAAGCTAAAAGAAAATAAGTTTCATGGGAAGAGTAGAAATAATGTTGATATTTTAAAACACTCCAGGTATAGGCATAATTTTCTTCTAATACATATTACTGCTATGTCCCATTCCCATAGAGTTAACACATTAAGAATACCAACATCCATTTTGATTTAAACATTTGCAAAGCCTGAGAATCATAAAATACTGGAAAGAATTAATAAGTAATTTACTTTTTATTACAGAAAAATAAAATGAGTCCACCATAGTGTTGCCTTATTAACATTTCAGAGTTTAAATTGAAAGGTAAAATCTCTTGTTTTGGTTTGTTTGTTTGGTTTGGCTTGGTTTTTCCCAACAAATCTATTATCCTCCAGGATAGGTCTCCATAATCCTAAACTCTTAGAAACATAAAATCATTGTATAGTAAAGTTAGAGCTAGAAGGATCTTTAAAAACCTTTCATATTTCCATCATTTTTTTCATTTTGCTAATAAGAAAAATGAGAGATAGAGATATGTGATTGGTCACATAAAGAAGAACTGTCAGGACCAAAAATCTCTTTTTCCTGATTTTTCAACCCACTAAACAATACTTGATTGCTGATTTTTAAAAAATTTAATTAAATAATTTACTTTATGTAAAATCTCTCATTGTACCCTACCCAATTCCCAAAGAGTAGCTGACTCTGTTTAAAGATTTTTGTTGCTCTTTGGTAAATTGTGCAAATATTCAATTTAAAATGTTTTATTTCAATTTAAAAATTCAATTTAAAAATTTAATTTAAATTAATTCAATTTAAAAAACAAAGGCCATAGAACTTAAAAAATTATTTTTTTTTGACAATTTGAAGGAAAAAAAATAAAAGTACCTAGTATAATGTTGTCTTTATGTCAGACTTGCCTCTTAAACAGTTTCTTTAGTTATGAAATTCCTGTGTTCTGACTCTTTGTGGACTATCTTTTTATTTAATTCTTTTTTTAAAACCCTTACATTCTGTCTTAGAATCAACACTACATATTGGTTCCAAGGCAGAAGAACAGTAAGGACTAGGCAATAGGGGTAAGTGACTTGCCCAGGGTTACACAGCTAGAAAGTGCCTGAGGCCAGATTGGAAACTAGGACCTCCCATCTCCAGGCAGGACTCTCAATTCATGGATCTACCTAGTTGCCCCTCTTTTTAGTTAATTCTTTTTTTTAAATATTTTTTTAAACCCTTAACTTCTATGTATTAGTTCCTTGGTGGAAGAGTGGTAAGGGTAGGCAGTGGGGGTCAAGTGACTTGCCCAGGGTCACACAGCTTGGAAGTGTCTGATGCCAGATTTGAACCTAGGACCTCCTGTCTCTGGTCCTGGTTCTCAATAAACTGAGCTACCCAGCTGCCCCCCCCCCTTTTTAGTTAATTCTAATAAATTAATAGTGGCATGAGGTGGTACACTGGATAAAAGTATCAACCTGGGAGTTAAAAAAATCCAAGTTCAAATCTAGCCTCAGATACTTTAGCCATGTGACCTTGGGCATGTAACTTAGCCTTGTTTGGGTTAGTTTCCTCATCTATAAAATGAACTGAAGGAGGAAATGGAAAACTACTCTAGTATTTTTGTCAAGAAAACCCCAAATGGGGTCATGAAGAGTACAGAATGACTGAAAACCAAATGAACAATAAAGAATCAAATTGTCAAGTAAGTCAAACCCTTAACAGATGATTGTAGAGTAATGTCAGGTATTTTAAATTGTTTTCATAGTTTTTGCATGAGAAACTTCTGATTAAAATTTATTTCCTTTTCACTTTATCTACTATAATTAAGTATAGTTTCTCTACTGATTTTTTTTCCAGTAGGTAGCTGATGGTACAGTGAGCAGAATGCTGGACCCTAAAACAAGAAGTCTGTGGATTTTGAAAGAAAAAAAAAATTGTATGCTGGGGAACTACACCCCTCCCCACCCAGCATGCCTTGCACCTCCCCCCTACTTCCTGGCATGGGATTGGTCTATGAATGGACCAATCCAACTCTAAGAGAGGGACCCCTCCCACCTACTTCCTGGTGTGGGATTGGTCTATGAATGGACCAATCCAACTCTAAGGGAGGGACCCCTCCCACCTACTTCCTGGTGTGGGATTGGTCCTCCAATCCCATACCGTGGAGAGAGACCTTTGAATTGGACTATTGATTTGGCTTTGTGTGGGGAGCTTTGGCAGAGCAAAGAGAGGTTGCTAGGACTTGGAGGAGGGAGGAGTCGCTGGCTCTGGTCTCCCTAGCACCACTTTCTCTTCCCTTACCCCTTTTTCCATTCATCACAAGTCCTCAGTTCAAATATAGCTACAGACATCTTTTAGCTATGTGGTCCTGGGCAAGTCACTTAACCTCTGTTTGCCTCAGTTTCCTCATCTGTAAATTAGAAAAAATAATAGCCTCTACCTGCCAAGGTTGTTTGAGGATCACATGAGATAATAATTGTAAAGTGCTTAGCCACAGTCCCTAACACATAGTAAGAAATTTATAAATGTAACTGTTATTATTTTTATTGCAAATATTTAACATTATAAATCTTGAATATTTTATGAAACTGAAACAATAGGGGCATGAGAAGAGAATATCATGAAACTTATCTTTTCTAAAAATATTTCAAAAAAAGGGGAACACGTTTCATTCTGTAGGAGCTCACTTAATTTTAGAATATATTATTTTAGACATTAGATCCAGCTTCTTTTTAATTTCTCTAAATAACTTTTGAGTTATCTTTCCCTGTTGAGACCATGATTACTCACCCTCAATGACATCCTTGAATGATATGTGAAGAGGGGATGAATAAAAACCTGGACATTTCCTTTTTTTTTTTTTTTGTCTTAGAATTTTTGTTTATTGTGATTCTCAATTGGGATAATTTGGGAATTCAATTCCTATGATTCCTTGTGAAGTTTTTCTTCAAACACCTGCATCCCATGAGGGAATGTGAATGAAAAATCTTATACTTTGTACAATTGTCTCTGAGTAACTCTTGAGGAAGCTCTTAATAAGAAGCAGGAGACCCTCCATGTAAAGGGTCAACTCTGTTAAATCAAGACTGGATTTTATAATATCTTGAGTCTGGCCCTATTATCTAAGGTAATGGTAATTTCTATTCTTCACTAGTAATTTAAAATCCTTCAATCAGCAGATAGCAAGGGAGTCATTTAAATGAGCCCTTAATTCACTTAGGGATATTACCCTGGATTCCATGATTTCTTTCTTTCTTTTTTTTCCCCCACTAACAATATGTTTCAAAAGATATTACATGAATAAAAGAAGTGAGTGAAGAAACTGTCAACAAAGAAAGAAACGATATTCTAGATTATCAAAATTAGGTAGAGTGTGCTATGGATGCATGATAAGAAGACAAGTGGGAAAAATGAAGAAATTTCTTTAAATTTTATTTTACATGTTTTTTACGCCTACTCTTATTATCTCCCTTCCTCCATCCCAGGTGAGAGTGTCAGACTATAGCACTTTGATGAAACCGTTTAAAGTTAGATATCTGAGGGTATATAAATGCCTTGCTAAATTCCATTCTTTCTAAAAATATATACCCCAAATAAAAAAAGATAATTGATATGGCCAATTGAGCACAGACATAGATGAAAATATCTTCCAGGCTCTGTCTACTGTTGCCAAGACCACTGATTGAGAGGTTAAAAAAAGTTGAGCAAACTTTTTTTTAATACAAAGAAAAAGAGCGCATGATCTGTACCAGTTTTTTTTTTATGACAAGTTATTAAACCTTTAATAGCATCAACTACATGGAATCTATATTTTCTTCAATTCATTTTTATATAAAATGCTTGCTCTAAATTTAAATTTCTCCCTGCTAGATTATCACAAGCATTGTTTTTGTCTTGACAGAATTAGGAGAATATTCAGTCTCAAAGAGCAAGTAGTATAATATATGAATCAATATTTTTCTCCACTACATATGTAGAGAATATGTTCATTACAAGGAGTTAACTAATCAACCATCATTAAAAGATAGCCATTAACATGAATTTATAATAATTCTATTCTTGACCCTACTTAGGATTTGCATTTTCATTTGTCTTGTTCATAAGTTAACATCAACTAGAAGCAACCTCAATTTCTTGCATTTAGATTTGATTGATTGCAAAATCAATTCCCTGAATGCCTACTATGTACAAAACACTATGCTAGAGGGCATTCCCTCAAATAGCTTACATTTTTGCAATTAGACATATGCCTAAATCTCTAAAAAGTTCTAAATATTTGATCTATGGAATGAAAGGAATTGAATTAACTATTCTTTTTAATGTAATTCTTTTTAGTCATTTTCAGTTGTGTCCTATTCCTCGCGAGCCCATTTGGAGTTTTCTTGGCAAAGATACTGGGGTGGTTTGCAATTTCCTTCTCCTTATTTTACAGAAGAGGCAAGCCGGGTTAAGTGACTCGTCCAGGGTTACACAGTTAATAAGTATATGAGGCCAGATTTGAAATCAGAAAAATGAATCTCCCTGATTCTAGACCCAGAACTCTATTGTCTCAACTAATTGTCTGTATTACTACACATCAATTAAGTCACAAGTTCATTTAAGTAGTGAAATAATTGAGTCTTATGGAACATTTATTGAATCATAAAATACCAGAATTAGAGAGAAATTCCATTGTTTAACCAAACTAGAAAGGATGAATGTGATCTCTAATTTCCCTGACAAATGCCCACACACTCGTTATACTAATTGATGAGTGAATACTAAGTCAGTTAGCCTAAAAACATGCTTAATATTCCATGCAACGAAACCACTTCAGGCATCTACCACCATTCCCAAATCTACCTGCTCTGACTTTTTAACTCTTGTTCTGTGAATCATAGTCAGGTGACTGTTACCATTGCTTCTGGAAGGAGTTTGACCACCAGCTTCCCCAATGATTCCACCTACCTTTCCTCTGATTGCACTGACAGAAGCTCTCATTCCTAACCACCACTGTGCTTTACGTGATTCCCCTGTATTAGAATTGTGAGTTCCTAGAAAATCACGACTGTCTGATTTGATTATACAGCACTTAATAACCATAAGTTTGTTGATTGATTAAAATAACTCCTTGTTCATTCATTCATTCATTCATTCATTCATTCATTCATTCATTCATTCATTCATATCTATACAATTTTTCTGTTGGAGAATTCTTTTCTAATGCAGCTCAGTTCATTTGGATCATTGTATTTTTATTTCTTCTTGTTTAGGGCTTTGCCTTTATCTCTATAAGGGTGGTTCCCAAGCTTTTTTGGCCTACCACCCCCTTTCCAGAAAAAATATTTCTTAGCACTCCCTGTCACATACTATCACCGCCCCCTTACAGTTATTCACTGCCATTACCCCCCAAATGCACCTGTGGCCATCACTGCCTCCCTGGATCACTGCAGCACCCACCAGGGGGTGGTGGCACCCACTTTGGGAATCACTGCTCTATACTTTCCATTCGCTGGTCCTACTATACAATTCTGAGACCAAAAAAAAACATAGTGTGGTCTTTCTACATAATCCTGCTTCTGATTTACCAGACCTTTTCTTCTACATGCTAAACATGATCCTAATACAATATAGTTTTTCATTCCCTCGCCAAAATTTTTGTCTTCCTTTGCATATGTTCCAACTTTTAAATATGCTTTCTAAAATGTGGCGTATATAACTGAGGACTGTTCCAAATGGGGTCTGATAAGGGCCCCTGCAAATGTCAAGGCAGGATCATCAGTGATTAAATTAGTGTGCTGAAGTGATGCTAATTATAAGATAACTCTCCATAAGAAATGACAAACAAGATGATCACAAAAACCCTGGAAAGACTAGTAGGCAGTGATGCAAAGTAAAGCGAGCAGAACCAGGAGATTGTTGCACACATTACCAGAAATAATGTACGATGATCAACTAAAGGCTTAAATATCATGAGAAAGGTAAGGATCCAAGACAACTCCAAGGGATATGATGTCATAAAAGGAAATGACAGAGTCTGAATACAGAGTGAAACATACCATTCTTCACTTTAGTTCATCAATTGATTTTTCTCTACTGTAAATGATGTGTCTTCTTTCACAACACGATGAAGGTAGAAATTTGTGTTACTCAATAACTTATGTATAATCTCTCTCTCATCATCATCACCTGCTGTTTCACAGAGGAGGGAGAGTTGAGAGGGAAGAAGAGAATGTAAATTATAAAATATCAGAAAATTTTATTAAAATTTAGTGGTATGTAAAAAAATAACTCCTGATATATAGAAAAGAAACATAATCATGATATGTCAATGGTATATGTTTGGCAAATTAAATTGAGGAAAATATTAATTGAAGAATTGAGTTCAACAAATATTTATTAAATGCCTATTCACTGTAAAGCAATACATAAGGTGCCAGGGCTCAAAAATACGAACAATAACAATCCCTAACCTCAAGAAGATTACATTCAACTACAAGAAAACAAAATGTATATAAATAATTAAAAAGAAAATGTTTACATGCAAGGTAAATGGGGGAAAGCACTAACCATGAGGGTCTAAAGATCAAGAAAGATCTCATGTAAGGAGAATTTTTTTTAAGATATTGTTTATTCAATTGAGCTTTCAAGGGAGCTCAGAAATCTAAGAAGTGGAAATAAGGAGGGAGGACATCTTGTACAAAGGCATAAAAAGCAGGAGGTAGAGTTTCCTAAACAGGAAGCAATAAGTAGCTTAGTTTATCTGGAAGTCAAGTATAAGAGGAGTCATGTGAAATGCCAGCAAAGTTAGAACCAGATAACAAATGCTTTTAGATACCAAACATTCTAGCGGCAAATGGGAATCAGTGATGCTTCTTGAGCAGGAGAGTGACACGATCAGAAGTATGTTTTAGGTCTATTAATATGACGTGTATGTGAACTGGAGAGGGGGAGAAGCTGGAAGCAATGGTGGGGAGAGCAATTAGGTGACTAGTACAATATTGTTGTCATAATTACATTAGGGCCTAAATTGGGGTTTTGGTCATGGAAGTGAATAGTGATAGGTGTAAAAAAAATATTATGTATAGATGATGCAAATTGTGGAATGGGCAAGGAATTGTGGAGGTCAAATTGAGGAGGCTGGCCACGAAGAGAACGACTTTTACAATGCTCTAAGAAATACTTTTAAGTAAATACTTTGCTACAATAACTCCCAACTACAAAGGAAGAGAAATAGCAGTGAAGTATCCTACAAACCAGAATAGGATGGTTCATTTGTGGCAAAGATTTCAAGTCAACCACTATTTACATGAAGTTGCATAAATAAGAAAGGTTCTTCAAACCTCAGTTCTGGCTACAGATCAAAGAAGAATCTTCACATGTGCCTGATGTTGAAACAAGTTTTGGTCTTGGGTTAGTCTTTTCAGTCACACCCACCCACCCAAGGAGTAAGCATATGTTTCACTATTAGATTTAGGCCTTGAGGGGGGGAAAAAAAGGCAGATTATTTTCCAAAGAACTGTCTGTGTATCTAAACATGCATAAGGAACATACTGAGTGAAATCTTTATAGAAAATTTAAGTACTTAATATTATTTCATCATAAAATTAAATTCAGCAAGATAATACTTGCAGAGATATAGGGATGGTAAAACTATTTTCTGGAATAATCGCTGAAATCATTAAAGTTAAGAAGAAATAATTTTACCTGGAAATTACATTAAAAATTATAAAATTAATTTAAATGACCCACACGTCTTATAGTTGCATTTTTAAGATTTCAGTCATAGCAGAAAGCCATTCAGCAAGAAAGCTATTGAGGATACCTTTGAGTTCGTTCAAGTTGAGTGAAGTCTGTGGCCTGGATTTCTCACCAGCAAGACACAAATGTGGGAACAAGTGATCTTTTTTTCTACTCTTTCCTGTTTTCTGGGGAATCTGAAACTTTCATATCTGTTTTATAAGACAGTGATTAGAACATGATATCACATCCTGAGCTCAAGGATAGACTCAACTTTTTTTTTTTTTTTTAACCCTTTACCTTCTGTCTTGGAGCCAATACTGTGTATTGGCTCCAAGGCAGAAGAGTGGTAACGGCTAGGCAATGGGGGTCAAGTGACTTGCCCAGGGTCACACAGCTGGGAAGTGTCCGAGGCCAGATTTGAACCTAGGACCTCCCGTCCCTAGGCCTGGCTTTCAATCCACCGAGCTACCCAGCTGCTTCCTAGACTCAACTTTTTAAGGAAGAAATTAGTTTAACTTTCATAAGAAGCTGAAAGTAGGATCTTAGTCCAATATCTGAGATTATAGGATGAATAGATAGATAAGATACTAAGCATTGTTAAGCAGAGCCCACAAAATATAATGGGCTATGAATATTTTGACTCACCAATTATTATTATGCACCTAAACCTGATAATTTTGCTTACTCTATCCAGTTTTCCTTGTTACTGCATCATGACTTACTAGAGAAATGGTTTCATGGAATCCAGATTAATTAATGAAAATAGTTGTGGTCACACATACACAAAACTTAACCATACAGTAAATAATACTAACAATGAAGACAAAAAATAAAAGTAGATCTTGGCACTACACAGCTTTTAGCAAATTGCCTTACAATTCCAGTTCAGAAGAAAAAGTTGGGTTTTTTTTCCATACTTATTTCTCAGGAACCTAATTTAAAATTTTGTGAAGAATAAAAAGTTCAGTGAAGGAAATTTTTTATTATTACTGATAAAATAGTAATGATCCAATGATAATATACAATATTTTCTACTAAATGGCTAACTACTACTGAACAATATTCTACTTTCAAAACTCAATGTGCAGCTCAGCTCATGCTTTTCTATTCTCGAAATAATAAAGTTTAAAATATTTTAATAAAAAAATCAATAAACCAGCATTTATTAAATACCTACTATCTGCCTATGCCATTGTGCTTGGTTCTGAGGATACAGAGAAAAAATGTAACTGTCCTTAAGTTAAAGGAACTTAATTCTCAAAGATATTCTCTCTCTCTCTGAACACTATTGAGAGAAGGCTATTCCTTTGATACTGTCATATGTGGTAGCAATGACTGGAATTTGCAAAAGTCAGATTTAAATTTGGCGTAAAGAAAATTTTCCTAACAAATAGAGCTCGTAAGTACAACGGGCTACCACTAGAGATAGTGGTCTTCCCCTTAGCAGAGTTTTTTAAGCAGAGCTACAATGACCAATTGTTGGGAATTTTTAAGAAAAGATTCCTGTTTACATGTACTTTGAACTCCATGACCTATCGAAATGGAGATTCCAAGACTTAAACTACATAATTATTTGCTCTAATGGACTCTACAAGACTGACACATCAGTAGTAACTGTTTAAAAGAAATAGGGGGAAGAGGGAGGGGCAGTCTAGAAACTAGACCTAAAATGCATCCTTTTACTCTTATTTCTAGACAAAATGTAAAACAGCTTTGAGATGAAAATAGTAGAATGCTCCCTTGAAGGCAAATTTTCATTCCAATTTTACTAGATCTTAGCTACATACTACAAAATCTATTTCTTATGTTGTAAGCTAAGCACATCTGTTGTTAGTAGCTGGAAGACAAGCATGCTCATTTTTCAGAAGCCCATATGAATGAAAAAGGGTGGTATTATGCAAAGGTTTCTCTAATGATCACTTAAAATGAAATCAGAGCTATTTATTCAAAAGGAATATTTTAAAGGAACTCTTCTCTGATCCATAAACCTGGATTCTAGGATAAAGTTGATTATTATAAATAATGATCCTTCTTTTGGACTGAAAATAAAATGTTTTAAAGAATCCATGTTATCTAATAGTCAGGGACTCCTGTACCGTATCACTCTTGTTAATAAATAAGGAGCAATCAAATAAACCTCCTATCCCTATATTTCATCCCTCTTCAGCACTTGGAAACTAGTTATTTTAGTTTCATAGCATCATTCAAATATAAACAAGTCTAATAAAGAATGAAATAGACCTAAAAGTGACCTTACTTGCTCAGTCACATGTCAAACCAAATTCTTAATGTTGACTGAGCTATGCTTTAATAGTACATTATTTCTACACAGTGGAACATTTCTATAAATTTCATTTATTTTGATCCTACTCATAACCCCAGGATCTCTGGACTGGAAGCAGATGGGACCTTGAAGCACAACTTATATGATAATTGTGAACAGAGCCCAAACCCAGAACTTTTGTGCATAAACTGTATCAAGATAAGTGGCATAAACCATTCCCCCAGTTGGGGAGAGGGCAAGATGAGAACAGAGTAGACTCAGGAAAAATGTCATCCATCTCACAACCAGCTAACTTACTATTTTAACAATATTTTTGCTAATCAGATACTAAACTCTGGTACATTTATGATGTTAATTATGAGTATTATCAGCATTTAAATTTGGTGACTTGGGGCACACAAAATGGATCAAAGTAGCATTATATGTGAAAATTAAAAAAATTGTAAACAAAATCTGTGTCTAACTATTTAGGGATGGCTAAATAAATGTGTGAATGCAATGAAAAATATTCATGTATCTTAGGAAGTGAAGATTTCAGGGGAAAATTAAATTGGAAGGCTTGTCCGGAGTGTTGAGACTGTACAAAACAAAGCCAAAGGGAAAATATACACAATGCAGTCATATAATATAAATATAAATATAATACAATATAAATATAGTTAGCACTGGGAGAGAGCAAATCTCTGGTGAAATAATAGAGTGCCAGCAAGTTAGGATACCAAAGTAAATAACTCTCCTTTCCATTCACAAATTACAATTCTTTTGTCAAAAAAATGTAATTTGCAAACGAATTTTTGACATTTTCTTAAGAAATATTTGTTGCCTCAAAAAATATGTATGTGTGTGTATGCATGTTTTATTTAAATTACAACTTTCGTCGTTTTTCCAATAACTGATGCAGATACAAATTTAAATCTTATCTATCAAGGGGCAGTCCAGGGGACAGCTGGATGGCTCAGTGGATTGAGAGCCAGGTCTAGAGATGGGAAGCTCTAGATTCAAATCTGGCCTTCTCAGATACTACCTGGTGGTATGACCCTACTTAACCCCCCATGCCTAGGCCTTACCTCTCTTCTGCCTTAGAACCAATACACAGTATTGATTCTAAGATAAAAGGTAAGGGTTTAAAAAAATTAAAAATAAATTCAAAAAATAAAAAATAGGCAACCGAGACAGGATATCCATATGAAATTAAAATGTTAACCTGAGAAGATATCAATTTTGAAGAAAAAAATATGGCTCAAGGAGGGAATTTTCTGAATTTGATTAGTATTCTGGAAAAGCTGGTAGAAATATCTTACAATATATACTATAATCCATTAAAAATATATTAATTGAATATCAATAATAATTCAATTAAAATTTTGCAAATATAACAAATGTGGTGTGAGATTACATTTTCAAGTTATTTTTCTCATCAGTTTTTCTCATAATTGTTAATAGTATGCAATTTATGTTTTGAGAACTATTTGACAATACTTTTTGACTACTTGTCTTTTGAGGAATGGAAAAAGATCTTTTGTATTTCTGTTAGAAATTGTTATTTAAATCAACACAACTCTGACATTACATTTTGTTGGATAAGAGTATTAGGCTATTGATTAGACTACCATTATAAGCAACAAAATAATAGGTCATTCATCCTCTTGATGACCAAAGACTCCAATGGACCTTAAGGCAGATCTACAAATAGACTGTTAGGAGCTTATTATTAAGGTCCTCCCTAGAAAACCCCAAGATATCTCTAACTGGCAAATAGCTAATTAGGAGGTGGTCCATCAGACCCTCAGTCTTTCCCCAAACAAGTAATGGCTGCCATGGCTAATTGTCAGGTAGAATGGAAAAAAAACCCACAACTATTATCTCCTTCATTTATTAACCAGATTTTGTTAAAAGGGAAGACATTCATTTGGATTCCTAAATGAAAAAAAGCAATAGATTGGATAGAATTTCTGACCCAGAAGTCAGACAGAGGAACACAAAGAAATTCTCACTGACCTTTTTATAGAAATTAATGTAGCATATAAAAATGAATCTCACAATTTCTCACCTAGAAAACTGAAAAAAAATTACAAAAGGTGAGAATGATCAATGTTAGAAGGGGTAGAAATCATAAGCACACTAACGCACTATCGGTAGAGCTGCGAATTAATTCAAACTTTTTTTTTCTCCTTTTTTAATCTTTATTATAAAAGCTGGCTTAAAAGATCGAGATATCAGTGACGGAAAGAATATTCTAAAAAGTAAAAACTGAAAATATCAATAAAATTGTTTATATTTTAAGAAAGCTAAGTAAATAATGATTATCAAGTGAACCTGCTTGCATTAGATAAGATCAGAAATTGGCAGCAGAAGTGATTCAAAGATTCCTAGACCTCAGATGTGATGGAGTGCCATGGCCTCAGCTATAGAATCTCTTTGAAGGAAGGATAACCACACCCCTTCTCTGTCTGTTTAATGCAATGCAGCTGTGTTCTGAGCTAGCTCTGAGACTTCCAAAAGACAAGCATATATAGATTTACATTGACAAATAATTACACAAAATTACTGCATCAAAAAAAAAATTACTGTGAAAGATTTTATATATTTTCTTCAATTAAAATAAAGCTGTGTAAAAAGACCTGGGTTCTTTCTTTTTTCTCTCTTGCCCTGACTTGAATGACCGAGAAAAATATATTTTTTTCTTAAATGTAATTGGGTAGAAATTATAACTAAAGGAAGATGAAAGGGGGGAAAACTAAAGAAAAGAGCCAGAGATGGGGAAAAATTAGCAGTCAGGACAGGAAGAGGGAGGTCTATAGAGGTTAGAGACTTGCAATTTTTCTCTTTCTCTGGAGAAGGTAAGGACAAAACTTGGAGATTCCTTTAGATATATCATTGCCCACCCTAGGATACTAGTGAAAAAGGTCAGAGTCAAGAGGAAATTTAAGAAATTGAGGAGAGAAGGTACAGAATGCCAGCCCCTCTCTCCTTCAGATAGTACCGAGGTAAGAGAGCAATGAGCTAAGAGGGAAAGCAGCCCAGAGGGACTTGGTTTTTTGGAGATGGAGATTTTCCCTTCCATAGAAAAGGACAAATTCAGAACTAGTGCTCAGCAAGACTGGTTATCTCTGAATGGTTAATAGACAGTATTTCTGAATTGCCTTGAGAGAGGGTCCTCCTGCTAACAGACCCATTCCAGTCTTAATCATACTTATGTAAATTGCTTAATTTTGAATGACTTTTTGGAAATGACAATTCAGTTGAACCTGCAGTCCTCAGTCCTTAATTGTAAAATAATTGTTGGTATTCCCTCATTTTTTCAGTGGTATCTGATTCTTTGTGACTTCATTTGGGGTTTTCTGGGCAAAGACACTGGAATGGTTTGCTATTTCCTTCTCTAGATCATTTTACAGATGAGGAAACTGAGGTGAGCAGGGACACATGACTTGCTTGGGGACACACAACAGCCTGAGGCCAGATTTAAATTCAGGAAGATGAATCTTCCCTCTCAGGGAACACAACAGTGAGTGGGTATTAATACTGGGCAACAGGATGGGTAATGAGGCATAGTGGCTATGAGGAAAGTATCATCATCTTTGTTCTAGTCCTCAGGTTCTTGATGTAGCTTCTATTTATGATCACCTTTTCATATTGAGACTCACTTTGAATCACAAGGATTTTGCCAACATATGGGCATGATTATTTAGGTCCAGAAGTCTCCTGGATGCAGTCATTCCTTGAGGGAAATATTGCATAATTTTATTTTTGTCATGTTTCTGGGTTTGTTTTTTTTCTACCTTTAGTGATTCCAATATCATGCATCTTAAATACAGGAGATTAAAGTTGACCAGTGACAGATTCAGGTTTTTAAAAATCTTTTAAATGACTAATAGATATTATGGCGAATCAGCGGAATAATGAGATACCCAATATTAAATAACCATAGTAATGTAGTGTTTGATAAACGCAAAGATTCTAATTTTAAGGACAAGCATTTAACATTTGACAAAAATTGCTGAGAAAACTCAAAGTTTGGCAAAAAGTAGGTGTAGGCCAACATCTCATACTGTATACCAGGATAAGTTTAAAATATATACATGACTTAGACAAAAAGGGTGCTATGATAAGGGGGGGCATGGAAAGTTTTACCTGTCAGAACTATGAATAAGGGAAGAATTTATGATCAAACAAGAGATAGTGAGGATCTTGGGAAATAAACTGAACCAATCCCAAGTGAAGGGAGCAGAGCCAGAAGAATATTGTACACCGCGATAGCAATATTGTGTAATCATCAGCTGTGAATTACCTAACTATTCTGATCAATACAATGATGCAAAATAGTTACAAAGGACTTATGAAGAAAATGCTATGCATTTCTAGAGAAAGAACTGATGGAGTCTAAACTGAAACATATATATTTTTTTATTTTTCTTTTTTTTTGCAACAAAGCTAATATTGAAATGTTTTGCCTAATTTCATGTGTATAATTGATATTATATTCCTTTCTTTCTAAATGGGTAAGGGTGGGGAAGGATGGAGGAATAGAAGGTCAATTTTTTGTTAAAATTAATGTTAAAAATAAATGAGTTTATTTTTAAAAAATCTTTTAAATGGTAGACTGTCCCGTAGACCTTAAGGACCCATGTATTTTGAGCCCATCTGTTGGGGAATACCTTTTTTCTTATACAAGTATCCCTTCTACATCATATATCATGGTCAGCATAGGAAATTAATTGGGAATTTTGAGGGAATTTTGTGGAAGCTAAAGATGACACAGGAAAAATTTAGAAACTCAGAAATGCATAAAATATATGTATTCTTTTGTATAATATCAATGTATTTTATCTTTTAATATTATCAATATACAAAATTTCTTTTACTATAAATATTCCATAAAAGAAAAGGAAAAAAAATTCAGACTTCATCTCTAGCAAGAAGAGAAAGTGAAAAAATTTTATGTAATATTCCAGATCACAGGGGTTTCATGTCCCTAATTTCCCTGATGTGGAAGGGATGCCTCTACATATGTGACAGTCTACTATACATTTTGGATATCAGACATTTATAAGAAACATTTTTCATTCATTTTATCCTGACCCTTCCCTTGCCCAACTCAGCTAAGAGTGAGGTTTATGAAATATATACTCACCTTCTCTACCCTCACTTAAATACCCCTAAAGTCTTTTATTTTCATATAGCGAATATGAGAAATTATTAAGATTTCTCTAAATTAGCTGACTCTTATTTAACTGTTTCTACTCTTCTTGGCAAGGTACTAGAGGAAGTTGGGTATGGACATAAACATTCACAATACCATTTTTGCCTAGAGTTCAATTTATCATTTTCCAGTGACTTGGGGGATAGACTCTATATCATAAATTTGATGTCCTTAATGTCATTCAGCTACCTGAAATAGAACAGCTACCCTTTAAGTCATTTTCTCATGGAAGGTGAGAGTGGTTGAGCATGTGTAGTTTTTCAACATTTTAATTCCATTTCCATCAGATATAAAGCAATGGACAAATATGAGTTCTGATGGGTGATTTGAAAAAAAAAATCCTATAGTCTGACTGTAATTCTAGAGGCTTATGAATGAATAAATGAATGAATGTAAAACTCTAAGAACATAGTTCTTCTGCATTGTTCAGCAAAATGAATTCCCACATAGGCCATGTCCAAGTCTTAATCTGCATTCTAAGCCAAACACAAAGACCAGTAACATACTTTTTAAGTCAGACTTGAAAGCATCAAAACCAATATGTTTTTGTCCTCTCAGTCCACACGGATAATGAAAAAAAGTTATAATAAGTAAATTTTTTTCAGTTCTGATTTGAATGTACTCACATGGAAAATATTTTGGTTTTAATACCTGAAGTTATCAGAATTCTTCTAGATTTCAACTGAATCTTTCATTTAAATATATGACTTTTTAAAACCTAATTTAGATCATAATATTTTTGAATGCTATAACTTATAGAAAATTCTAATTTAAAGCTGCATAACCAAAGGTCCTGCCAAGGATCTATCAAATGGCTCTCCAAAGCAGAAAAAAATTCAGTATAGATTCATTCATTCTTTAAACACATTGTTGTAAACCTTTGCACAAGGTAACTACTATGTTGCTTAGGCATAACAATTGAAGAAGGTCAAAAGAAATCATAGGATTCTGTTTCAGTGGATTATAGACTTGGGTCTAATTGCCATATACTTTGGCATTGTGTTTTAATCTCTTAATGGGATTTGAGGGGAGGAGCTCATTTTTAATCTAGTAATTCATGAATCCTGGAGAACTTGTTAAGTGTGATAGAAAACTGATCTATGTATTTTCTTCCAAATTGCTTTGTCCTAGAGGCTACTGAGAATTCAAAGGAATTAACATTTTTCTGTGTCAGAAGGAGATAAATTTCCTTTGATAATATTTTCCCTAATTGGTATGTAAGAAAAAATATAGGGAAACGTGGAAAAAGTTATCTTGGCTCAATAGACTAAGCACTTGAATGTCTCTAACGCATATATAACACAATAACATGATTATATTCAATGAAAGCTATTGAAAAGCCTGCCAGGTGAATATGATATGCATAGACCCACACACAGACAAGCACCCTTTGCTATTTTAAAACTCAACATGTGAGGTTTCAGGATGATTTATAGCCCCAGGAAGAAGTTTGGCTAATATTGCATCAAGACTGAGAGAATTTGAAGGGTTTTTTGGCCACTGCCAGCCTGGCTAGACAAAAGGTAAAGCCATACTAGGAAATGCTAAAGTAAGTATTCCCCTTAAAAATATAGAAAACCATGCTCTCCTAACCTCAACAAGAAACCACCCCCACCCCAGAAACACACACCTCATTACTATAATTATTTTATAACCTGAAGTGTCTTCATTGATTTTATTGAATGTATATTACTTGAGTTGTTAGAGAATTTTGACATAAAATAAATCAAAGGATTCAGTACGCAGAAGTTAAATTTACTGGTAACTTTTCAGAACATTAATTTTACATACTGAGAGGTTTCTATTTAAATAAAATTAAGAAATGATAATAATAAAGGATATGCTCATTCATTTTTTCTATTGAAAATTTTATCACTCTTTTATTTTACTTTACCTCCAGTTCCAAATGTATTCCTCTCTCTTCCCCTTCCTAGTAAAATATTCTCTGTAAAAAAAAGAAACAGTTTCACAAAACTAACACATCAATCAAGTCTGACAGAATAGTCAGTAGACTTAGTCTTTGTCTGCCTTCATTTCCTCAACTGTAAAAATGGGGATAATAATATCACTTACCTCTCACAAGCTGTTGTGAAGATGAAATGATATAGAAGATGGCCAAGATGGCAGAGTAAAAAACACAGGAAGCCTGCCACAACCCTCCAAACCACCACAAAAAGAACCCCATAACACCTCAAAATACATCCTAGAGTGGTTGAACCAATAGAAGTATGAGTTGTCACATAATTTCTAAGCACAGGAATACAAATAAAAGAAACAAAGTTTCCAAAGCAAAAAGAAATAGATTTTTTGGGAGACGACCTGTCTCACAATAAAGGCAGACTTCAAGTCAAGACCAAAGACCCCGACCTTCATGAGATTTCTTTTATGCCCCAAGGATTAGACAACATACACCAGTTTTAAAATGATTCAGTGATAAAAGAGAGCTGTGGAATGGTTGAAGTAATCAGGAAATACTTCTCATTAGTAGAAGAAGTCACTTGATGATGACTTAAAAGTCACTTGTGTGATATTGGAAATTTGGGGTTCCTTGAACTGATCTTGAGATCCCTGATCCAAACTTCCTGTGGACATTTAGAACTCTTACAAACTACATTTCCTATGATTCAATGGTATTCCTCTCTTTACATGGTTATGTAAGTCAAGATAAACAGAAGTTTAAATAGGGAGATTGGGATTGGTACCTCCTTTTTTCCTGCTGAACAAGCCAGGTGGGCAGAGGTAATGGCATGGCACTTGAATTAGTTCTTATTAGGCACAGGGCTTTTAATTATCAACATGGCAGTTAAATAAAATCCTAATATCTTTATATATATTCTTCTATATTAATTTTATTTGTTACACTTGATAGACAAGGGTGGAGTAGAGGAGCTTGGACTAATGACTTAAATGATAAGAGTGGGTGGTGTTGGGTGGTACAAGGCTTTGAACCCAGGGTCAGGCCTAATGACCATATACTGGATTACAAATTCAAGACCATGATTATTGCTGAGGGTGCATAATATAGCAATTTTGAAAGCTAAGACCCCAAATTGAGGCCTATACTAGCAATCATTACTTAGGGTAACATTATTTAACTATCTTAGAATTACAAATACGTTTAACTTAGTTCTAATTGCTAACCTAAAAATCTGACCCTCATATTAGGGAATTGGGGGATTTCATATTCACAGGGTGAAGCAGTGCTCTGGCATTAAACAATTTGGAGAAACATCAAGAAGGACTCATCTAACTGAGGTATGGGGAGAGAACACTGAACAAAGTTTAGTGGAACTTGGATGCAATATAACACGAGTGGCAGGGGAAAGGGCACATTCAGCTTGGTTCAACCTCAGGAGGTTATAAGCAGAAATCAACACTGTACAGACTGAGCAGCAGTGGAAGGAAAGTATCCTTACTTAATCCAGTTGGATTTGTTTATTTCTCCCGGCAACACTTCAAGAATAGTAGTGCCAGGAATTTTGTCCATAATTTTACTATGCCAATAAATTAAGAACTTAACAAATGATTGATCTTTTTTTCTCTTCGTCTATTCATCTACCTACTTACAAACACATCTAATCATCTATGTCTGTCCAATTGTCTTTATCTCAGCCTAGAAATACCTTCTACAGACCTTTTCTGATTCCCTACCCCACTGATAAATTCCTTTCTGCCCATTTTGAGGATGGGTCCAGGTGGCCCATTTTCTATTCCCTTCCTGGTTCTGATTTGGACTTCATCACCATTCCCAGATACAGGTACTTTCTTCATCCCAAACATCGTACCCACCTCTTTCACCCTTCCATTTTTAGCTCACTTTTATGTTATCTTCTCCCATTAGAATAAAAGTAAATTTAGGGGCAGGGATTCTTTTTCATTTTATTTGTATTTATACCTACAGCCCTTAGCACAATGCCTGACATATAGGTACTTCATAAATGTTTGTTACACCTCTCCCTTCTCTCTCTTTCTCACCATCTATTCCTCTATCCATCTTTATCAATAACTTTTTGCCAGTAAGAACTCTTGGGCTCAGAGAGGTCAGTTGATTAAAAACAACAACAACAAAAAACCACTTTTACTTTGTCTTAGAATCAATATTGTGAATTGGTTAAATGGCAGAAGAGTAAGGGCTAGGAAATAGTGGTTAAGTGACTTGCCCAGGATCCCACATCTAGGAAATATCTAAGACTAGATTCAAACCCAGGACCTTCTGTTTCTAAGCCTGGCTCTCAATCCACTGAGCTACCTAGATGCAGACATCAATATATTTTCTAAATATCACAGAGTAAATAAAAAAGCTAGGATTTCAATACAGTAAAAGAGAAAGAGGACAAGCATTTGTTAAACATCTACAATAAGTCAGGCACTGTGCTAAATGCTTTCCAAATATTTCATTTGATCCTCACATGCTAAGAGGTACATGCTATTATTATCCTTACTTTACAGTTGAGGAAACTGAGTCACACAGATGTTAAGTGACTTGTTGAGGGTCACATAGCTAGTAAAAGAGCCTAAGGTTGCATTTAAATTTAGATTTCTATGATTCCTAGATTCTTATCTGCTGAGCCAGATTTTTTTGCAGAACTTTTTTCCCATTATAATCCTCCTTCATCACACCAGGGTTCCTAATGGAATCAAATAACTTATGTAGAAAATTCAGACAACGTTTTTCCTAAAAATTACAATGTTTCAATGTAAACATTTTCCTTCCCTCATTCTCTGAATATTTAACAATAGGCAATTATTAAATTACTTCAATTTTCCACTTTAAATTTTAGGGATAAACATACACAAAAATGCTTTGTTTTTTCAGTGTTAGATATATCATACACTTTCCTTTATTCATAAGTGTGAGGTGAGAGAGTTGTGCTAAGAGAAAGTTGAATAAAACACAATCATCACTCTAGAGAAACTTGTAAAATGCAAATAATTACACCATATGACAGTTTTTAATGAATTAACATTTATTAAAATGTTTCTTATTTTTTTAAAAGGCAAGAAAATTAGATGTGACAACAAAGATTCTATCATAATTTAGGATCATTAATGCCATAGATCTGAACCTAAAAGTTACCCTAGTAGCTATCAAATCCTTATACCATTTTACATTTGTACCAAGAACATTTGTACTAAATAGCAAAGGCAGTCTTTAAAATACCGCAACTTTGACTATAAACTTACTGTGTTTTTTCCTCTACCATGATCATTTAAAATATGCTAGTGATGGTGTTACATGTTTTTATGAATTTTTTTGAAATAAAAATTTACTCTTTGTCTTTAAATTGAGAATAACCAGGGAAGGAGAAAGATGTGAATTAATATAAAAATATAAATATAATATAAAAATGTCTCCCCATACAAACAGATCAATTGTGGGGGATGAGAACATTGCAGTGGGGAGAGAGAAGGGACAAAGATGAGAAGAAAGAGAAACAGAAAGATAGGGACAGAGAAAGGTAGAGGTAGAAACAGACACAGAAGAGACACAGAGATAGACACAAACAGAGAAAGAGTCAGAGACACAGAGGCAGAGGGAGATGGGGTAGATGGGATGGGGGGAGAGGGAAAGGTAGGGAGAGAAGATAAGAGACAATGAAAGAAAACACTTCCACCTAGCCCAGATGGGAGTAAAGAAGTTATAATCATTTCTTCATTCTTTTGAAAAGCACAAGGGACTTTAGGAGAGTAAGTTAAGAGGAATTTCAGGTATGGATAAATTGTGATATGTATAATATGAAGGAGCATACAAATCAATGGGGTCACAAATACATTTGAATATTGAGACACATATTAAGAGGCTTCATATACACCATCTTTATTCTCTAGAAACTATATTCCTTATCTCTGGCCACAGAGTTAATACAGACTCATTTTTGTAAATTGTAATTATAGGATCCCTGGTCTATATTCCACCTGAAATGAGATTCTGTGTACAATTTTAGAAATGTCTTTCACAGAATATATTTGACTCATGCCCCTATTTGAAAAAATACTGGGAACTTCAATATTAGGCTCATTTTGCTTCCATAAAAGGCTTCATAGCTCTCTTAAAAGTTTTCGGGATAAAGAGAACGTTGGACATAAAAAAGAGTTTATACAATAAAAACATAGAAAGGATTCCCATTTAAGTACATAGATAGTAAATTAAAAAAAAAAAACAACAGAAAAAATCTTTCCCACTACTCCTTTCTACAATTACCTACATAGTCCTCTTTAAAAAAAAAAAAAAACAACCTTATCTATCAATTCTTTTTTAACCCCTAAAATGCTTCCCTTCAGTCTCAGAATCAATAGTAGGCATTGGTTTCGTGGCAGAAGAGCAAGAAGAGTTAGGCAACTGGGATTAAGTATCTGAAGAAAGATTTGAACCCAAGTCTTCTGGATTCCAGTCCTGATGCTCTATGCACTGTGCCACCTAGCTGCCCCATAGGTCTCATCCCTCTTGGTTCAGGATTGAATAGTCACCCCACCATTGATGGGATTTATAGCTGCCAACATTTACCATTCCAATGAAGATCCAGGTTTTCTCCTCCTTGTTATAATCCTGTTCCTTATTGTGGCCCTAACCCATATTCTATCCCCTCATACATGCAAGTCCCCTATCCATCACTGCATTTCAGCTTCGGTGTCCCCATGTTAGTGTTTTCAAAAAGCCTACAGCTCTCTCAGGATACAAGTGTAGTTCTGCATTTTTATCTTGTGACCTTAACCTCTCCCTACTTGAGGCAACTCTTATTATAATTATAATCTTTGGCAAAGGTCACATAGCCAATATATATGTAACAGAGGCAGGATATGAACCCATTTCCTCCTGACTGAGTCCAGCTCTCTGTCCGCCAATCCTATCTCTCATAAGATATATAGATGCTTTCATGCCAACATAAGGAATTTCTTGAATGTTTCTTCTAGTTTCTCATAAAAATAATACTTTTATTTCCAATCTATCCTAAAGTAAGGTGGGTTTTTGTTAATTTGTCGAAATGATATAAAAACAATTTTTAAAAGACTATATAATGAAAATTGGTTCATATTCATGTTTTACATTTTCCACTGGCTCAGCTATTTGTGAAGTTTTGGTAATATAACCTCACTCCAATCTTGATTGAAGCTCATATATATGCACAGTTTAGCATCAGCTGTCTTTCATTAGCTTGCATTTTAAGTAGAGTTCATGGAATTTAGGGACTGTACAGGCCTTTTTTATCGCATAAAATATACCACAAAAATATTCTAAAACATGATTAAACTCTCAGGTTAGATCATCATACTCACCTTTTATTAAGATCCCCAAGATGAAGGATACAATTGGTGATATAGAGCACACAATATTTTAAGCTAGAGCTGTCTTTCAAAAAAAATAAAGGGCAGAAAGCGTTCCCTTCAATTACACAATAAATTATAGGAAATGCCAATGATATGGCGGCAGCATAAAATAAAAAGAATAGAGGAGACAGCAGGAAATCCAGAAATTAAAACATTTCATAGAGGTATGTTAACCCAGGAGGAGGAGGAGGAAGAATTAAGATCAGATTGCACTCTGGTGCTTGCTTTCCAAATTATAGGTTGGGGCATAAAAGAATTTTAAATAAACATTACTCCTTCTAAAAAGAAAGAATGGGTCCTGCATGTTAAGAATGGTATTTCCTTCCTTACTCATCCACTTTCATAGATAGACGTTTATTGGGCCCAATTATTCTTCTAAGTATAAAAGGTATACTTAGTTCAACCTTCAGGGCTATAATTAGACCAGAGATTTCAATCAGGATATTTCTCAATGATAGGAGAGGTGCAAACAGGTATATGACAATTTACTTTCCAACTGTCTGGTATAATTGCCTTGATTCTCCATATCCAGCATGGGATAGAAAGAAAATAAATTCATGCCCCTAATTTTTTTTAGATTACATAATCTTTTTCTGACATTTTGCAACCATATTTTGCTTCTTCTCTCCTACAACCTCTCATCATACTACTATGATGTAGTTTGTACATGTGCTAACATTCAATATATATTTTCATGTTCTTTATGTTGTGAAAGACACATCAAAAAACTCATGAAGGAAATAAATTGAAGAAAGGTATGTTTCAATCTGTATTCAGACTCCATCAGTTCCTTCTGAGGTGGTAGACATCCTTTTTTGCCATGAGTTCCTTGGGTTGTCTTGCATCCTTGCGTTGCTGATAATAGTTGTCATTCATAGTTAATCATCGTACAATAATTCTGTTACTGCGTTTGGTATTTTCCTGCTTCTGTTCAATTTACTTTGAATCATTTCATTTAAGTCTTTACAGGCTTTTTGGTGATCATCCTGTTCAAAATTTCTTATATCACAATAGTATCCCATTACAATCCTATATCACAACTTGTTTAGCCTTTCCACAACTGATAGACATCTCTTCAGTTTCCAATTCTTTGCCACCATGAAAAGAGCTGCTATAAATATTTTTGTACAAGTAGGTCCTTTTCATCTATCTTTGATCTCTCTGGGATGCAGACCTACCAGTGGAGTTGCTGCATACCACTCATTCTAAGATTTTTTTTTTTTATCCTTTACCTTTTGGTGACCCAAATATATTATTAGGCAAACCCTTAAAGTCTTTGCTTCCTGAGTTGTTTTTAGTTTCTATTCCATCTAGATTTTATAACATTTAATAAAATAAATTATATCAAAGATAATACAATTATTATATCAATAATACATATTAAATTATCAACAACAAATTACTAATTAAAAAGAGTAGATAGAATCAAGTTCAAGGGCTAAAATGTAACATACATTTTGTAATGTATTGTATTGTAAAGTAATTTATTACAATATATATTGTAACAATATAGGCAAGGACAGAATTATTGTTGTTACTTAGGAAGAAATGACAATCCATTATCCTGTGATTATAAATTTTCTTCTCCTTTGCTTCTTTGAATCTCTATCACATTTTAAGGCCTTCAAAAACAAGACCTTTCCCCATTCCTACAACTGCTAGTCTTTTATCCTCCTTGATATTTTTTGTATATATTTTGTGTTTACTTATTTGTATACATGTTACATTCTTTAAAGTTGAAAAGCTATTTTAAAAATTATGTTTTTTTTTCAAAATTGATATAATGGGGAAGTAAAAAGCCGACTTGCAGCAGCCTTTCCTAGTTGTGGGCATGCTCTACGACGCTGTGTTGAATATCTTCATTTGTGAGAAATTTCCTTTTCCTCATGGTTTCCTTCCAAAAGTCAAATAAGCAGATTAAAGAGACTCAGGTTTTAAACTTGGATTCTAATAAAATTTAAGCTTTTGGTTGGAAGCTATTCAAGGTAATATCTGTTTTGTAATTAAAATAGATTCCCTTCAGGTCAGAAAGCCCCACTGAAAATATTTCTGGCTCACAGATTACTTTCCCCCAAAAAACTGTTTAGTGGGGGTCAACTATAAAAATGTAGTACCAAGAAGGGGAGAAAAATGATTCTCAATCAGAAAAATAAATGGATAATATTGTGATCTGCAGAAAATGATTTAATAGCCCAATATAGTGAGTGAGCTAAATTCTTCCTTTCATGCCAAGGAATACATGTTTCTCACATAGATGACTTTATCCACTCCTAGCTTTCATCCCTTCTCTGAGACACAGAGAAGTATAATCAGATTGACCCAGACTACTTTCCAAGTAATAATAGCTGAGAATAAACCCAAGGCTTAGAACTAACTGTAGTATATCCTGCCCTAATCAAACCCTATTTTAGTTGTGTTGCCAGCCTTATGGATAGGTGGACCAGTCCCACTGAGAGCAGCTGAACTCTTGCACTGACATAAGAGGAAGGAAAAGGAAAGGGATCTTCCCCTTATGTAAATAAAAAAAGAAAGTCATTTAGGGTGTGACAGTTCAATCATATACTTGAAGTCCAAGAAAGAATATGTCTCAACTGCAAATTTCTTAGTACCATTTGCCAAAATCTTCTGGACTTCATTATTCCACTGTTGACATGAAGGAATTCAAATAATCCTTTCACATGTAATACATCATAATTTGGAGTTAAATAGGAATAAAGATTAAATTTATAATAGGGAATAGATCTGTTAATTCACCAAAATAGAGAAATTTCAAGGCGAGGAAATAACCTCTACCAAGGGAGCTTAGCATCTTCTTTGCAATTTACAGGCTTAGAGAATTGCCTCTAGAAGTTTCATGCCTGGTAACACTCCTTAGTATAGCCTGAACCAGATGAAAATGTAATTGAGAAATATTTAACAAAATAAATAAAAATACACTAGAACATATATAATAATAATATATGGTTTTCTAAGTCAATGTGTGCCCCCACAGAGATACTTATATATGATTTAATTTCTTTTTGTGTCTAACATCACTGGTTTTGAGAGTCTAAGTGACCCAGTAAGGGCCATACAACCAGTAAGTCTCAGAGGGAATATTTGAACCCACATCTTACTGACTCCTTGATCATCTTTTAATTCACTTTATCATGCTTCCATTTTGTGTTAAGCAAAGAAAAAACAATCAACATTTTAAAGTAGGGGTAGGGAGTATGAGCCAATGTGCTAATTTGAATATTTTTGGAAGAAAAATTATCTTAGAATAACAAAATCACACACACACACACACACACACACACACACACACACACACACATCCTGTCCTTGCTTATCTGTTTTTTTATTCAATTTTCACTATGTATTTTGACTTCCGGTGCCTTTTTTTTACTCTTCTTCTAATTTATGACTTCATCTTCTCAAATTCTCCAGTTTACCTTTGCCACCTGTCATGTTTCTCTACAAATTATTTCCTCTTATATTTGATGAGAAATGTAAGATCAATGTATCCAAATACCACTCTCTATTTAGCACATGTTAGGCTCACTCTCTCAAAACATTTTCCTAGTGGTAGTTTGGTTTCTGAGAGAGAAGTGTGGTTTTCTTGTAATACAGACACTGGTGTGCTTCCCTTAATAACTATCAGTAGAGATCATTTAGTCAGACAGATTTCATTAACTTATAGAAATAGTGTTAAAAATAATATTTGCTAAAGTATTAAAAACAGTTGGTATGAAACTTCCTCCCATTTGGGGGGCAAAATCTTTTACAAGAACTTAGAGAATTCAAGGAAAGTGGGCTCAAGCTTAGAGCTCTGCCACCATGCAATGAAATGAGTAACTCACGGTTGCTAGAGGTCCTGTTTCTGTCCTTCATAGGGTTCTTGAAAAGTTTCCCATTTGTACACCTTAGCCTTCTGGTAATTCCTTATAAAGTTCTGATGATTCCTTTCCTCAGTGTGTCATTTGTCTTTGGTTCCAAATTTAGACACTGGCATCAGTTACTGCTGTTCCTGAGACACCATGAGGTTACTGAGGAGACATACAAATTTTCTGGTACTTTGAAATTCAAAAAGGCATGTCTATATTGGGGGTGGGAAGAGGAGAAAGAAGAATGTCTCCACCCCTCCAAGAAACTTCTTTTGAGTAGTGGAATGAGCTTTGTTGAAACTATTCCCTCCTCTTAGCTACCTGCCACTTGAATTGTGAGCTCTGAACTGCCTTCCTATTTTATAGAAGACCTCCAGAGCAACAATAGCATATACAAAAGTTTAATGACTTTGACTGATTCAATAGAGATGTTCTTACGTGGCAAAAATAGTGGTACTAGTCTGTTGTAGTTATTTTAAGTGTATTTGGAGTAATTGATTGATTTAATCAGCAATTATTTCTGCATATATATTTTCCATGCTAACTCCATGGAACCATTGATGGAGCACATGCAAAGCATAACAAAAGTGTTCAACTAACAAAACAAAACTTCAGTTGTAGAAACAAAGAGTTTGGGGTTTTTTGATGATAATTATACAATTCTACTTATGGAATTTTAGTTCAAAAATCAAATTATTCTTTGGTAGTTTTGATAGTCATCTTACAAACTAATTATTACGATTATTTTCATTGTAATAATCCTCTATAAACTGTATTTTTGTCATTTTTCACACATAGTACTCTATTTTTTATGCATAATTCCCAAAATTTATTCTGAAATACATTAGCATTTTCCTGAGAAAAATAATAGAATAATAAAATTTTAAAAAATAAACATATGTTGCTACAATGTTGATGCTTTGATGAATTCATTATCTAGTCTTTCCACTAATATAAATCTGGCCTCAGACACTTCCTGCCTATTCAAACCTGAGCAATTCACTTAACCTTGTTTCCCTCAGTTTCCTCATCTGTAAAATGAGTTGGATAAGGAAATGGTAAGTCATTCCATTATATCTGCTAAGAAGATTCCAAATGAAGTCATGAAGAGTTGGACATGATTGAAAAAAATCCTATCTATATTTTTATTTATATGTATGTATAGAGTAACATTAAAGTTTTATCTCAGTTGATTTGAATTCTTGCCATTATATGCCTCAGTGATTAAGAAAAAGAGACTGGGCCCTTGGGGATTTTTGCAGAGATAAAAGTTTCATTTGAAGGCCTACTTGTTTCATATTTGTTGCCAACTTTATTCTTGAGATCTTGCAAGGAAAATGTCTCCAGGGGAATGAAAAAAATATAATAAAAATAATTTATTAAGCACTTATTTTATGCCAGGTACTATCCTAAACACTGAGGAAAAAATTAAAAATGCCCTCAAGGAAATAACATAAGAATACTATATAAAGGGAAAGGTATAGTAGTAGAGTAGTATTTTGGGGAAATGGTTTGGAAGTGATACAGAGGCCTGTTTTCAATATCTGGCAGAATACAGGTTCTAGTATATGTATGTGTGGTCTACCACCATATATAATTTCCATGTCTCAGTTAAAGGATATCGCTAAGATGTACAGTGGCCAGAGTACAGAGGACAAGCAACATAGTAAAGGAGTTCTTACCATTTGAAGAAACTCAGAATGTTGAGCCTGGAGAAGAGAAGATAGGTGGAAACATGAAAAGTGTCCTCCAATATTTGAAGGGCAATCCTGTGGAAAAGGAATCAAACTTATTCTGATGAAGGCCTGAAGACAAAATGAAGAGGAGGGATACTTGGCAAAAGATTTGAGTTAGGCCTAATGTCAAGAAAAAAAATTCCTAAATATTAGTGTTGACCACAAGTGGAATATGCTTCTTTAAGTGCTTCAAGTAAAGTCTGGATGATTCTTTGTCAAATGTATTGTAGGGGACATTTTAAGGTATAGGTTGGACTAGATCCGTGATGGTGAGCCTATGGCACATGTGCTGAAGTTGGCATGCAGAGCTCTCTCTCTGAGCATGCGGCCAACCTCTCCACCTCCACCCAGAGTTCAATACTAGAAAGGCAGAGGGACTCTGGTGGAGCTGCTCCCCTCCCCCTCTCCACTTTGCCTGATGACATTTTTTCATATCCCTGCCCCTCTGCCCAGCAGCCCAATGGCAGTGCACAGGGGGAAAGGTGGGCGGCCAATGAGAGCTTTTCCTCCCTCCCCTGTGTATGCATGCCCTGTGCTCAGTGAGGGGGAGCAGCATGGCCCTCCACCTCTAAAAGGTTCACCATCACTGGACTAGATAGCCACTGAGGTTCCTTTAAATCCTGTAATCCCTTGATTACAAAAAAACACATTCCTTTGTACCTCACAGTACCCAAAGCAGTATTACAAAACTCACAATTGCCAATTAGCCAGTACTTATTTATTCTAGGCAACCTTTAATGATAACTATGGCTGAAATTAGAGAATACCCAAAGCCTTTGATGTGATCCTAGTTATTATTAATACTATACAATGCCTTACATAGAGAAAGTACTTAGTAAATATTTTTAATTAAATAATATTTCATATTCATGAATGTGGAGCAACAACTTGGTAGCCTTCTGAATTATTCTCAAAGTGTTTGAAAATGATACAACCTTGATATCAAATATGTCTAGGCAATGTAGTATAATAGAAAGAACATTTGGAATCAGAAGACCCAAGCTCAAGGGTTGACTCCAGCCCTTAGGCTAGTTTGGTGACCTAAAGCAAGACCTTGGGAAAGATGATTAACTATATATAGTCTTACAGGTATAGTCTGCTGTATCGATAAAAATCGATAACTCTAAATTTGTTACTGATTTTTTAATTATCTTGGTTTGCATGTCATTATCTTTAGAGCCTTTGCCATTCAATGGGCAATGGCAAAATTATACAACAGGTATATATTTTATTGAAGGAAAGGCATAATATATTTTATATAAAGAAGCCAGGAAAATGGTAAAACTCCTAAATGTGTGTATGTAGGTATATAGAAACATATACATATATGTGGATATATGTAAAAACACATATCCTCCTGGGGCATAGGGAAGTTAAATTCAAAAGAGGTGAGGGAGCAGTGAGCAAAAAGGATGTCACAACAGCTGATTCCCAAAGATTGGCCAGGTTAGATTTCACAATCAACTCATCAATTACAATCTGCTGTTTGGGGTCTCTAGTCGAGCTCATGGTGCTGGTATGAACAATAAACTAAGAAAAACAATATTGAAACATCTGTTTCAACTCCCTAGTGTTATACACCCACTTATAACAATACTAAAAACAACATTTGGAAGCCATTCTGGATGATCTCTTCAATATACAGCCATTTAATATAGTTGCTATGTAGCAAAATGACACAAGAAAAGATAATGCCTGCTATCAGTCTTTGACCATGACAGTAAATGGGAAAGATAAACTAGATGGCTTATTTTTATCATTAAATATGACTACCTTTTTGTTCTAAAAATAACGTTTCCAAAGTTCCCATGGTGAGGCTCATAACTGTATAAATTGTCTAAAGTACCAAATATTTGGATGCTGGTAAATGTTTAAACAGAAATATCTAATATTCCCAAGTAGTAAAATTCTTCTGGTTGCTAAATCAACATAAAAGTAGGTTGGAAACTGGTTTAGAAGTTAGACCTTTCTACTGTTGGTGACAGAAACGACACCACTGGCTGCCAGTAAAACTTAAAGGTCAAATTCAACATGAAGTGTTTATACAAAGCAAAGGCTATTTCTTACTATTTGTTCTTGTAGTACTAAACCCACTAAGAGAGCATCACTGAGAGTACTCTATAGAGCTAGGAAATCAAAACATTTATCAGTACAACAGTCATAGTTAAAGCCTTCTATTATCTCTGTTTATAAGTACACTCTATTCTAGGATAAACCATTTCTGGAGAAAATTCCTATTCAAATCCACTTGAAATCAATGACTATAAACAATAAATGTATCTGAAACATATATATGTATAGATGTCTGCCTATATATTCAGACTCTCCATTGGGGAATCAACCCTGGTCTCCCACTTAAAAAGCAAGAATAATAACCACTATACTAAGAAGGAAGATACCCTCAACTCTGTCAACTGGTGAGGAGGATGTCTAACCCGGGCATGTGGAAATTTCCCCAGGTGGAATGAGTAGATGAAAACAATTTGGTGCAATGGCCATGAAGGTAGCTGAAGCAGGCATTGTGTTATTTCTAGAGCTTGCTCAGACATAGAAGTTCCCAAGGTCAACAACGGCATCCCAGGCCATCACCAGTCATCTTGTCTTGCTACTGGACTTCACTGACTCTGGAAGAGAGCATCGATTTAATAACCAACTCTGCCTCACTTAAATCTAATTCATAGTAAGCCAAGAAATCACCTTGTGTCATTGGTGCTCTTTGAAAAGAAAAGATGAACAACACACATATTTATGTAGGTCTACATACATGTATACAGACACATAAGATCATATACAATATGTATAACTGAATGAAATGCACACAGATCCCACAGAGAAATGTTTGTCTTCTAACATATTTCAGGAGAAGAGAGTCTATCCAGGAAGCATTCAAGATTGATCTGCCTTATACTAAACTACATGGGCAACCAGAAGCTTCTTCTGGTTAATCCTCAGTGTTCTTAGCATTGAAGGCAATGCCTGAGATGATTAGAGAGCTTTAGAAGGAAAAGCCACCCATTCATTAACTCAAAAGGAGAAATGATTTTTCTTCTTACTCTTCCTTCTCCCTTTTCAAATATACTGAGACTCTGCAAAGTCACCTTTCACTCCCTACCAGTAGATATGGAAACTACGTGTGTAGTCAGTAAAATTATATACTTTTCTAGCTAAATCTGAGACAAGAGCTCAAATTCTTAGCTACTTCTGCTTTGTATTTCTTTCCCTGAACTTGGATGAGTGAACAGTGATCCTCAGAAAGATATATTGAGCCCATGAAATGACTATCAGTGTATGAGACTGATAGTTTTAGTGAGATTGACAGGTTTGGGGGCCAGTTGTCCAGAGGGAAGTACTACCTGGAAAACTATGGGCTTCTCAGAAAAGATGACCATTTACAGGAATATAAGCTATGAAAGACTGGCTGGCCAGAAGGTATGAACCTTAATTAAGTAGCTGCCTGCACAATGTAGAACAAATTGAGAATTAAATACCTATTCAGGATCCCATAGAATGTGTCATATCTCAAGAATCAACCACTCATATATGATAGTGATGGAATATTATTGTACTATAAGGAATGGTGAACAGGATTATTTCAGAAAGCACTGAAAGACCTACATGAACTGATGCAAAATGAAATAAGCAGAACCAGGAGAACATTAGACACACTGACTACAATATTGTGGAATGATCAGATGTGATAGACTTAACTACTAGTAGCAATACCTTTGCTAATAATAGCGATCCAGGACAATTCTAAGGGATTTGTGAAAAAGAATGCTATCCACATTCAAAAAAAGAACTGTTGAAGTAGAAATGTAGATGAAAAAATGTGATTTATCACTTGCTTATTTGGGTATATGTTTTGGGGTTTTGATTTTATAAGATTATTTGCTTATAAAAATGAACAACATAGAAATATGTTTTGTGTGATAATACATTTATAACCCTTATTGAATTGTTTGTCAGCTCCGGGAAGGGGTAGAGAAGTGAGGAAGACAACATGGATCATATAACTTTAGAAAACTTTTGTGGAAATTTGTTATTAAAAAATAATGTAGAGACCTACTAAAGATTGTTTGTGTGCCTTATATATTTTAAGTATTCGTTTATAGACTCTTTGACTCCTTTGTTATGGGTTACTATTTTACATTTCAAGTATATGTCAATAGAAATGTGTTTTTTTTCTGAAGCAAATATACTTTTTTATATCTGAAGACTACAACTACTATGTAAATTGAATGACTTTTCTAGAAAGAACTCAGTTAATTCCTTTTGGGGAGACTCTGGCTATGAACCAAAGGTAAACTTCAAGAGATTTTCCCCTACATTTCTACTCTGAGGTCAGGGTATAATGAGAGTGCAAAAAAATCTCCTCCCTTTTGGGGTCAGGCTTCCTTAGAATGAAACCTGATTTGCCCCCTGGGCCATGGGTTACATCTGTAAAATACTTTGGAGACCTTGAAGCACTATATAAATCCCACTATTGTCATTAGTGTTACACACACACACACACACACACACACACACACACACACATGCACACACGCACGCACACACACATTCTTTTCTTAAATTCTCTGTCATTTAGTGATTACAGTGTAAAAATGGTCAATCAAATTAGAGTTCATGGCACATGTCACAATCATTCCTTATAACCAATGTTCTAATGGTTGTATATAAGCCTCATTCCCCACATTGCCCCTTCCCCACATCTATTTCATGGAACAATTTAAAAAACACAAGGCATTAAACATAATTCTCTTCCTCTATGGAGCTCTTATAACTCAGATGGCTACCAATGTCCCTGAAAGCCTTTAAGGCATTCACCCGTAAATGTTTCATGCTAACTACTTTGTATATTAAGCATTAAGACAAAAATGTATGCAGAAAATTATGGACTGACTTGCTGAGTCAGCCAATACCACCAATTGACAACTAGCTTGAAAATAATCCAAGTCACATACCAGCTGCCTCTTGGGGAAATCCTATTTGCAGTCAAATATAAACACAAGAAATGCAAAGCTGAAAGCTATCAGTCCTACAATTTTAGCCAAGCACTTACAGGGGGAACTTCTATTAACACGGGGAAAAATTGTATCAAGGTAAATATTATGTCTTAATATGATTTATATTAATATTTATATATAACTTGACAGAGAATTCTCAGTGTGGAACTTCTTGCCCATTGTTGCAGTTTAACAATAGGACAGTAAATTATAGTCTTAGAGATTAGCTTGAAACACTGAAACTTGCTCATGGTGTAGCAAATATAGGAAGTCTGAAAAGTTTTAGGGAAATTTTAAGTTTTAATAACATAAATTATGAACTAATTTACTCACTACTGTGGATTTTAAAATTAATATCCAATACTCTATTATATTTAATAAGGTTTTTATTAACAATAAACTAACAAAAGAGAACTAACTAGCCTGCTAGCCAGAATCAAAGATAGATAAGCAGGTGGAGCCTCAGAACTTATACAAGGGTTACCACACAAATGTAAACAAAAGGAAAAGCATGAAAGGAATTCTGGGCAATGCAGTCTTTAGGAGTTCAAGATTTTCTAACTATACACTACCCTTATGCCAACTGTATAGCTGGCTCTGTTCTTTATCCTACTCAATCTCATACCTGTCTTGAATTCTAGTTTAAAAAAAAAAGTGATCCCATTTTTCATTTTCTAAGACTTCAGCAAGGTCCTTGATTGAGCTATTAGGCATCAAAGACTAGATGGCCTTTAGACATCTTAAACTCAGTATGTCTAAAACTCTTAGTATAGTTTTAAGATACTAAATGTCACTAAAACTTTTGGGATATCTTCCTTGTATTTGTAAGAAACAGAACCTGACATTTCCTGACTCAAAAACTTCAAATCACCACTGACCCTAGGTTTACTACATCATACTGACCTTCATGGCCTCTGCACTTGGATTCAAATAGTAGAAATAGGCAGAGCATTTAGGTGGTACAGTAAATAGAGTATTGGGTCTAGATTTAGGAAGACTCATCTTCCTAAGTTCAAATCTCGTTTCAGGCACTTACTGGCTGTGTGAACCTGACCAAGTCTGTTAACCTTGTTTGTCTCAGTTTCCTCATCTGTAAAATGATCTGGAGAAGGAAATGGCGAACCACTCCTGTATCTTTGCTGAGAAAACCACAAATGGCATCACAAAGAGTTGGTCATGATGGAAAAGACTGAACAACAAGAAGTAGAGTTAGGGACTTTTTTCAGGTCTATGTATTTGGGATCATATAGTGAAACTAGAAAAGCTAACATTTCTAATAAATAATAACTTGTCTATGTGGTCTCAAAAGCAACAGGAACTCAGAAAGGCCAATCCAGCCATATTGGAAACAGCCTTTAAAAAGAACCAGCAAATTCAAGTAACTAAATATTTTAGTCACGTTCAATTTGATTGCAATCATATAGAATTGACCTATGTGGTGTCAACTTCTACCTAACTAATGAACACATAGAGAACAGTCTTCAGAGAAAGACAAGAAAAATGTTTCATTTGCCCATTTTAATCCATCATTTTGAGTTATGCCCACTTATTCTATCCTGAATAATTCCTCCCTATCCATAGCATTATGTCCTAATTTTCCTGTAGGCAGTTAAGTTGTTTAGCCAAGCTCTGCATATTTTCCTGGTAATTTTTCATCATAAATTGACTCATCAGTCTCTTAATCATTTCCATTGCTCTTCTGTACATTCCTTGCAATTTGTCAACATCTGTTAGGATATAGGGATGAATCCTCATTTCCTATCTTCCCCATTCCCCAATTTCAGTCCCCTATCCACATTAGCCCACAGGGGATACTACTGACATTACCACCCAACAAGACATATCAAAGTAGTTAGGAACCCATTTTATTAACTGGATTCAACCTGCAAAAATTAATTAGTACTGAGAGTTCTTGCGCCACATTTTCTCAAAAAAATTTCATTATTCTCTAAATCCTTTAAACTTCATCAGATTATCCAGATTACCAGATTAGTCTGGGTAGAACTCAAGTTATTCAAAAGACAGAATTTATCAGCAGAATTCCATATACCTGTGGAAAAATACTTGCGTGAGAATGCAGACCCATCTCCTAATTCTCTCCTCCTTTGCCATCACCAGTCAAAAGGTTACAATTGTTAATGATCTCTCCTACCTATGCTCATTACTCATGACAATTCTACAGATGGCTCCATTCTTTTTCCTACTAAACCTCATACTTGGCTTGAATGTTTAATATAAAACTCTGATTAAGTGACTCTTGTTCTTCCCAAGGGCAAGACATTTACTAACTGTCCCTCCTTGACCTGTTAGACATCTCAAACTGGATGCTCCTTAGACATCTTAAACTCAATAGGTCCAAAAATTGAATTTGTCTTTTGTCCCAAACCCTTCATTCTTCCTAACTTCTTTATTACTGTCAAAGGCACCACCAACCAAATAGCAACAATGTAGTTATCATCTTCAACTCCCTCCTATCTCTCCTTTCATCGCCAAGACCTACCAATTTTGCCTTTGCAACATCTCTTCAAACACTCCTTTTTTCTCCTCTGATACTACCACCACTTCTGTCCAGGTAGTTCTTGCCTCATTCCTTGACTACTGCACTAGCTTGCTCTTCTCTCAACCTTCTCTCTACTCCAATCCATCCTCCAAAAAGTTAACAAATCAAACTTTCTAAATAGATCTGATCCTATCCAATATCACCCTATTTAATAAATTTCAGTGGCATTATGTCACCTTAAGAATAAAAAATGAAATCCTCTGGTGTTCAAAGCTCCTTTTAACCTGACTTTCTCAGAACTTGCCCCTCATCTTACACACCGATTTGGCACCAATAATCTCCTTACTGTTCCTTACAGTAGAAATATCTAAACCAGTGATTCCCAAAGTGGGCGCCACCACCCCCTGGTGGGTGCTGCAGCGATCTAGAAAGGTGGTGATAGACACAGGTGCATTTATCTTTCCTATTAATTGCTATTAAAATAAAAAAATTAATTTCCTGGGGGCTGAGTAATATTTTTTTCTGGAAAGGGGGCGGTAAGCCAAAAAAGTTTGGGAACCACTGCTAGAATGAACATTTTCACTCGCTACTCTCCTGTCTGGAATGCTATTGCTCCTTAATCTCCACCTGCAGCTTCAAGCACCAGACAAAAGCCTGCCTTCTAAAAAGGACATTCTGCATCCCCTTCTTAACGCTACTGGCTTCCCTCTACTTATTATCTCCAATTTATCATTTTATTATATATATATGTATATATATATATATTTTTGTATATAAATATATAATATATTTGTTTGCATGCCATTTCCCCTATTAGACTGTTATCTCCTTAAAAAGAGAGGCTATCTTTGTCTCTTTTTGTATATCCAGTGCTTAACATAGTATCTGGAACATAGTAAACATGTAACAAAAATACTTATCAACTGATTTGATTGGTCTTAGCTGTGTAATTGGAATCTCGTGGCTTTGAACTACATTACCCAGAAGCCCACTCCCTTCCTGCCATTGTGTGCTGATTAGAATCTTGTGCCTTTGAACTACATTACCCAGGAGCCCATTCACTTCCTGTCATTGTGTGCTGACATAGACAGGAGATAAACTGGGTGGAGTTCCTTGTCTAGCTGTCTTTCCTTCCTATGAGGGCTTGGATGGAGTGTGCCATCTTGAGCAGGTAGATTAGCCATGGGCACATGTTTTGATTTTTGTTAGGTAATTACCTTTTTATTCCTTTGCTTCTAGTGATAATAAATCTTATAAAATATAATATTTGGAGTTATTGTATATTAATTTTAATCTTTGCATAGCTTACTAGCAATGCCTCACAATTTGACTTCCATCATTCTGCTCCTTTGAGATGAGAATATCCTTCCCACCTGCCTAGATGCTAAGATCCAGCCCTACTAAGGAGTATTAATGGTTTTGATTTTCTATAAAGTAGCTTTTTTGTTTTATTTATGTTCTATTTTGCATAGGGCAATCACTTCCTGATGATTCCTCCCTCTTCAACCAAACCCATCCTTATACTGAAGTATCAGGAAGCAAAACAGAGTAATGCACTGGATATGATTTACAATGTATACTGAAATCAAAACTATAACTATTACCTCTCTGTGGAGAGAAGAGGGGTGAGTCACTGTCGGGCTTCGCTTAGCTTATTCACAATTCATACAAATCTTCCCCATTTTTTTAACTGTACTTTACATGCTGTTGTTGTGAAGCTCAAATAAGATATTTGTAAAGCACTTAGCATAATAGCTGGAAAATAGTAGGCACCAAACAAATGCTTGTTTTCTCCCTTCTTTCCCTGTTACTACAAAATGCTGGCATTACAACTTTACAAATAGTAAGCTTTTCTCCTATTTTTTATCTCTTTGAGTCACATATCATGTAGTAGTGTCAACGGGCTCATAGCTTGGTGACTTTTCAAGTAAAATTCTAAACTCTTTTCCTGAATTTTTAGTCCAATTGACAATCCCACCAAAGATACATCAATGCATTTGTTTTCCTTATGGCTCCTGAAACATTTAACATTTTTGTCTTTAAATTAAGTTCTTGCTAAGGGAAAAAAAAGTCATACATATGTGAGTTAATATTACCATCTATGAAACTAATTATCCTCACACTAGAAATGCCATAAATAGCAACCATATTTTTCTACTCTAACTCTAACATAGTGTTGAAGGCTTCCTGGTACTTGTCATCTTCTCATAGGGGATCTTGCAAAATGAAATAAAAATAATTTTGCCTTTGAGAATGCAGTGCCATCAGAAGGTTAAGGAAATTTCCTAAAGGATGATGAAAGTCAGCCTAAACTCAGAATATCTTCTGCCTCCCCATCTAGTTTCCTTCCCATTGCATATCTCTGAAAAAAAATTGCCATCACAATATTTCAACATTTAAAAACACATATAGAAATTTACTTTAACATATATGGTATAAGCTACTCTTTCTTGAACAGGGATTTTGTGGTAGGAGAAACATCTACTTCACTGTCCCTAAAAATAGGCCAACGTGTTTCTCATAAATGCCTGTAACACAAGTGGATACCAGAAACTGGGGAATTTGCACAACGAATCTCATAAGAGAATTCCAGAATGAGCAGCTTTTTCTGTTGCTCCTGAATTGACAGGGTCATTGTATTTTGGGGTTAGACTCACTTTTCCTGATTCTTTAAAACCAATAGTTTAATGAGTTTTCAGCTTGTAATAAAAATTTTCCTCAGGTTTGCTGTGGCCAGTGCTTAAATCGCGAGTTGCTATCATTTCCCAGATTGTTCATCAGAGAAATTCCCACAGGTAAGATCTTGTGACACACTCCAAAAAAATAATCTAAGACTTTTTGCCTCACGTACAAGTATTACAGGAGCAAAAATACAACAGTTACACCATGTACAATTTCTATGACCAGATACTATGTTTAGCACATAAAGTGTGAGAGAGACTTTCCTTCTCTTTAGTGTCAGCAACTAAATTAGGCACAAAGCATAGTAATGACCTTTAATAAAATTAAGTGTAAACATATATACACATATGTGTGCATGTATGTGCCTTACTCTTATATTTTATCATTTAAAAACCAAGTAGATCACATTTTTAAAAAGACATTACTAAAACCTGCATGCACAGAAGTCCTGAAACTAAGATGAATGTAGTGCTTCAGCTGAACCTTGCAAACAAACTAATGTGTTACAAATGAATGTATTCCCAGTCAGTCACAGGTGTCCAATATATAGACAATATCAGCTGTGGCTTTTGAAGGGTGATGACAGTTGTGTTACTCTAATATATTTGTTGTCATTTTTGCATCTGTTTTTCATATAGTATTACTTGTTGTATCTCGGAAATTTTCAGAAGTGGATTATTTTTATTTTAAAGTTCATGTGGAGGGGAAATAGTTAAGATTCAAAAGATGAACATCTAAAGCATTTGACAAAACTCTTTTTTTTGTTGTTTGTTTCTTTTTGTCTCTCTTTTCCATTTTATATTCCAAACAATTACAACTAGAAAAGAAAACCCCAGCCAAATAATGCATCACTTATTCCAAATAATCTTACTTTTTCTAATATTGCCTAGAGTGAGAAATTCTATGCTCTTTTCTGAACTTATTTGTTTACAATTTTATATGTAATGTGAAAGATAGTAAGCATACAACTGGCCTTAGAGTCAGGAAGATACAAGCTCAAATAATTTCTGGGACACTGACTAAAGTGGTCCTGTATGACTCAGTTAATTTTGCACTTCCCAGGTTGTTCTCGTAAGACTATCAGAGTAAGTGCCAGTTTGCGTTGGTAAAGGGAATCTCTTACATCAACTAAATTAGAAAACTAGTATGTGTATGGGTATATGTGTTTATATCTATATCTATATCTATCTCTATAAATATATAGATAGATAGATTTTATATATGTAGCAGATATATTAATAAGCATATTATATGACATTTTATATGACAAAACTTGAAATGATTACAGGTCAAGCTCAAGGAAAATAACACGACTACTCTCCATAGAAATCTCCAAACTAGAAAATCACATACTTATCCTTGGAAATTGCTTTAATAGGATTTATTCCAATGAAGAAATATACAATTGGGTAAAAGGATCAATTCTGACCTTGTCCTTTTGACCAAATTACAAATCTCTTTTCCAAATATCCTTTAGTTCTCCAAGGACTATTGTCTTTTCCTTCCCAACAAACCTGTGTGTATAATCAGTTGTTCTTTCTGGCAGGTCTTAGTGTGCCAAGGATGATGTAATGCACTTATCATATCTCACAAATTATACTTTTGGAGAAGAAAACTTAATCTCTTAAAATCCACTCTACAGTGGCTGCTCAAGAAGAACATAATTTTCAAAAATAAACTCCAAATGATAAATTACTTCAGTTAAATGAAGGCTTTGTATTTCTACAGTTAATCCTTCCATTCAGCACAAAGTATGAAGAGGCAAAAATATAGTTATGAGAGACAATATCTTTGACAAAGAGACTATAGCTCTGAGCATACTTATAGACATTTCTAATATTTAATCTTCATACTACTCCTGAAAATAAGTGGATATTGTTAAATGGAGATAAGTGACTCACTCCAAATCCACAGGGTGTTGACACCAGACTTTGGTCTTTCTAGCTTTTAGCCCTACACTGCCTAGTTGGCCAAACCCTGCTCTAACTTACATAATTTTTCAATGAGTTTTTCTTCTCCCAATCATTGTTCTTCCTTTGTTCTTGTTGAAAAACTGAACAAAGGCTCCATCATAATTTTCTAAAGTCTACTGATGATATAACACTGTAGGGATTTGTTAAATTTGCTCACATAATGTCTCTTTTTTTGAATTTGCAGATCTTTCTAACCTGGCCCCTTTCTGCCTTTCCAGTGTTCTTCCATTATTCCCCTCCAAGTACCTTATAATACAGCTTTACTGTTCTTCTTGTTTCTCACACAGGACGCTCATTCTCTCAACACTTTAGCTAAACATTCTGTCTAGGCTATTCCGCTCACTGAAGCCTCCTGGTTTCTCTAGCATCCTTCAAGACATTTCATGTTGTTCCTTCTGCAGAATGCCTTCCCTGGTTCCATCATTCAAATTCCTTCAGAGGAAGAGGCTCAAAATGTGTCCTATGAGATTCTCCATCTACTGTCCTCTGAATAGCTTTGTAGGTAGCTATTCAGAGTGGAATTAAAGTCAGGAATTGTTTTTATCTTTGTACCCATAATGCTTAGCAAGTGTCTGACACGTATGTGCTTTTTAAAAATTTATTTTTTCTTTAAACCTTTACATTCTGTCTGGAAAATAGGTAAAAGTATCACCTCCCTTACACAGTAATTGGGATTGAAGGGAAGGGATCAGATAAAATGACATAAGTAAAGCACTTTGGGAAGCTTAAGTTGCAATATACATTTTAGCTATCATTTAAAAAAAACATATTTTGGTCTGGATCTATGATTCCATCTATGTAGGGGAATATTAGCATAGAAGCTGTCTTTTAATGTATGTATGCAACTTTTTCTCTAAATCATAGATGATAAAAGTTACTTGAGCCATAGATAGGTTAAATGACTGCCTATAAACAAAATACACATTGAAAACAAAGTTTTATTTTTCCTTCTCTAAGTGATTGAAAGGTGTTTTTTAGACAGTGAGAAACTAGAATAAAAACAAAAGATTTGTGTTAAAAATAAGCTTGGTTTTGTCTTTTACCTTAAAAAAAAGTTCAACAACTTGGGAATTTTGTATTGGAGAAGAGCTGACATTCTAGTTTCCCAACATGCATGCAAATGATAGATAGGAAACAATAAGCGTGTTTAGAGATGTTTAGAAAGAGAAGACAGGGACTGGCTGGAAGTGATTTAATAATTTATAAGATTAAAGTGATCTGAAGAGTTTAATAATATGAATTAGGGAGTGGAATATAATAATAATGTGTTTGATCTGATTCAGATGTTGTCTTGTAGCTCAAGCTCTCTCTTGACATTAAATATGTTTCAGCCCTTCCATTTTTAAGTCAAGAATGCTTGACTTATCAAAGAATTTTCTTCAAATTTTCTTTTGTATGGGCTTTACGCTTCAACACCCTCATAACTAAGCATTATTGCTTACAACCCAGCTTGTTCAAAACCTTAATGTAATCTCTGACACAGAATATTTTCAGTACTCACCGCCTATCTTCCCCACACCTTCATCACTACGGCAAAATGGAGACAATTCAAATAAAATATTTCCCAAAGATGTTTGAAGTGAAATAATTCTGTGCTATTCTTTTTATAAACATATCTATTTATGGCTTCCTAATGAACAGGAGGAATGTGAGAGCGACTGCAACCAGTAGAGCAATATGTGCTACTGTTAGTAGCAAAGAATATGGACAGAATTTTTATTTCACTTTTCATAGAATATACAAAGGAAAATATATCTGTCTGCATATACATAAAGATATATATGGATATAAATTTCTATAGATCAAATATAGATATATGCATAAACATATATGGAGTATATAGTTAGAAAAAACTTGAACCCTTAGACTCCATCTCCCAGAATTCTTTCCCATCCCAAAATCCCTTTCCCTTTTCGTTTAAGTGGGTCTTTACGTTATTGTTTATATAGTTCTGTAACTCCTCCCTCTCTCTCTTTTTCTGCACGTGAGGCTGGGAGAGGAGACTTTTTACTCTAGTTTCTTATGTTAGTTATTATTAATAAATCTTGTTAAATATAATATTTGGGGATATTGTATATTAATTTTAATTCTCACAGAAGGCAGTGGGATTGCTCAGCAGCCTGGAGTCAGGAAGATTTGAGTTCAAATTCAGTCAGAGATCCAATTAGTGTGTGATCCTGGGCAAGTTATTTAACCTCTGTTTGCCTTAATTCCCTGGAGAAGGAAATGGTGAAACATTCCAGTATCTTTGCCAAGAAAATCCCATATAAAATCACAAAGAGTTAGACATGACAACAACAAAAATGCATACATATTTACAAATATATTTAATGTGTGTATACTTATTCCTATATCTATCTATATTGTACATACATTTCGAAAGGACTACACCAATGTAACTATCAATAATATGTAAATAAGTCTTGATTCACGACACATGTTAAAATCAGTGGAAATTCATGTCCACTATGGCGGGAGGTGTTTGGGAGGGGGGAGGGTTAAGGGGAAAGTAAGACCATGAATCATGTAACCATGGAAAATTTTTCTAAAAAAAAAATAAAAATAAAGAAATAAAGAAATGGGGATGGCTATTAAAATGAAAACTATATATATTGTACATACATACACATATTTTCCTTTGAATATATATTCCCATGTTATGTGGCTATGTAACTATTCAACTCATTCATTTGCATTTATGTATATGAAGTTGTAAAATCAGTTCATATACATTAAATACAGTATGTATATATATGCAAATGCATAAGTACATATATTTTTCATCTTTAAAAAAAAGTAAAATAAAGTCACCATAGGAGGTATTGGGTTTATCGTGATGGATTGACTCTGAAGGAAACAGGCTATCAGAAAAGAGCAAACAGCCTCCTGGGCTGTCATTCATGTAGACAGTGCACTTCTTGTCTTGGCTGGGAGCCACGTTTTTACCTTAGACACAAGCTCTGCTTATCTTCAGCTTGTCAACTAGCTTACACTGTGAGGGATGCTTAGCACCTGGACACCGGATGGAGCTCACAGCAGTATCAAGGCATAATAGTGATTATCATACAGAACCCAGACTTAATTGCTCTACTGAGACAACACAAGTCTCTGATAAGATTTAAGCTGTTTTTCCTCAGTCATTAAAGATTCCCCCTTTCTTTAAAGATCTGATTCCTTAAAAATGGTCTGTAGATTAGTTTGCCCACAATATCAAATTATCTGTAGTTCTAAATTAGATGAGAAAGGAACTCTTGGCTTTAAATTTATAGCATAAGTCTGTAGTTCATTTATAATAAATAACTAATATTTTTATGATCTTCTATTCCCTTTTTTGTAACATTATACTTTTCTCTTTCCTTTGGTCCCAAACCCAAAAGGTATGTTCCTTATTTCAATTTGGCAGTTGGGTCATCTTCCTTAGTGATTTGGAAAAGACTAATAGACCTGAGGGCTGAGAGATGGTTAAAGTTTTCAGACAAGTTACTTATTGGTGTTCTCAAAAATATACTTATTATTTAATTCACTCCTTTAAATGTTAAAACCTCATTTATCAATGAGAAAATTGCAATGCTAATAAGGAAAAGATTCATCACAGAGAATTCTATCTGTGAGAATTTTCTCTACTATGAGAATACCATATGAGTGGTCTGGTTTTGGGGGGAAAAAAACCTTATAAACCTTGTCAAGCAAAATTCAAGATTTCATTTATTGGTGGGGCAGCTGGGTAGCTCAGTGGATTGAGAGACAGGCCTAGAGACGGGAGGTCCTAGGTTCAAATCTAGCCTCAGACACTTCCCAGCTGTGTGACCCTGGGCAAGTCACTTGACCCCCATTGCCTACCCTTACCACTCTTCTGCCTTGGAGCCAATACACAGTAATGACTCCAAGATGGAAGGTAAGGGTTTTGTGGGGTTTTTTTTAGATATTTTATTTTTTTAAAAACATTTTCCATGGTTACATGATTCTTGTTTTTACTTTCCCCTTCACTGCCCCCCCATATCCAAGGCACATTTCCACTGGTTTTAGCATGTGTGATCAAACAAGACCTATTTCCAAATTGTTGATAGTTGCATTGGTGTGGTAGTTTCAAGTCTACATCCCCAATCATGTCTGCCTCAACCCATGTGTTCAGTCGGTTGTTTTTCTTCTGTATTTCCACTCCTGTAGTTCTTCCTCTGAATGTGGGTAGTGTTCTTTTCCATAAATCCCTCAGAATTGTCCTGGGTCATTGCATTGCTGCTGGTACAGAAGTCCATTACATTCTATTTTATCACAGTGTATTGGTCTCTGTGTACAATGTTCTTCTGGTTCTGCTCCTTTCGCTCTGCATCAGTTCCTGGAGGTCTTTCCAGTTCACCTGGAATTCCTCCAGTTTATTACTACTTTGGGCACAATAGTATTCCATCACCAACATATACCACAATTTGTTCAGCCATTCCCCAATAGAAAGGCATACCCTCACTTTCCAGTACAAAGAGCGCAACTATAAATATTTTTGTACAAGTCTATCTATAAGATCTGTTTAGTTGATTCTCTAGGATTTTTTAATTAGATCATCATATCATCTGCAAAGAGTGATAGCTTAGTCTTCTCATTGCCTATCTTAATACCTTCAATTTCTTTTTCTTCTCTAATTGCTACTGCTAGTGTTTCTAGTGTTCAATAGGAATGGATGTTTAAAAAAAGATTTCATTTATGAGCAACTTTCCATAGACTTCTTTCATCTCCTTTTTCAATCCCTTTCTTTAGAAAACCGTTATCTTTCATTTTAGAATTAATACTGTAGATTGGTTCTAAGGCAGAAGAGTGGTAAGGGCTAGGCAATGGGAGTTAAGTGACTTGCTGAGCTGCTCCCTCTTTAATCTCTTTCAACTCTGATCTTTCAGAACCATTTTTTATTTCTTTAATCCTATTTTTAAAGTGTTATTGATACCTTCTGTTTTGATATTACAAACATCTACATATTACCTCCACTTCATGAGAGATTTCTTATAATAAATCAAAACTAATAATATAATAAACTAATCTGTAAGCACAGACAATATCCTCTATTTGTAGCACATGCCAGCCCCTATATATATCTTCTTTTTTTCTCAAAAATTAACAGAAATCTAATTTCTCACCCTCCCATGTCCCATCCCATTGGAAACAAACAAGAAAGAGAAATTTACATTTTTTTCAAGCAAGCAGAAAGAAAAAAAATTCGTCATTGACTTTTTTACAAAAATGTCCCATTTTTCACCCCAAATTTATCACCTTTCAACAGGAGGAGAACATGCTTTATTATTGGCCCTCTAAACTGATGGGAAGGTTGATAGATCATCCTAGCTGAGGCTGAGGCTGATTTTTTTTTTAACCTTAATCTTCCTTCTTGGAGTATTGACTCCAAGGCAGAAGAGTGATAAGGATAGGCAATGGAAGTCAAGTGACTTGCCCAGGGTCACACAGCTGGGAGGTGTCTCCTGAGACCACATTTGAACCTAGGACCTCCCGTCTCTAAGCCTGATTTTGAACTTAAGTCTTCTCAACTTCAGGGCCAGCGCTGTGCCAGCTAGAAGTCACAAAGGGAGTCAGGAGCAAAGACTAAATATTAGAGAAGTAGGAAAGAAAAGACATAGGTTGGCAGGATAAGGAGGTCAGAGTTCACATAATTTAGTCTAGCCATTAATGGAGGACCCACTTTTGAGCAGGAATTTGCATCCCCAAAGCTCATTCCTCTTTGCTACTTGAGCAGCTCCAGCTCATCCATCCTGTTTCTTTGACACTACTCAGCCCTAGCAGATCCTGGTCTGTTCCTGGCTTATTCATCACCCAGTAAAGCAGGTGAAAGTCTCCTACTGGCCAATGAAGCCTTAGGTCAGAGTCTCTGGTGTCTGCAGAGCTCCAAGTAGGGATAAACTTTACAACCCCAAGGAATCTCTCAGCAGCTGGTCACTATCAACTGGAGATTCTTCAAAGAGCGAGAACTAATATATCTGGACCCTCAGAAGAGAAGTTTGGAGGTTTGGCTGTTCCTTTTGACGCAACCTTAAGCCTGCCAGGTTTTTTCTTTACTTAAAAGGGTGCATAACAGTGAAATGATTTCACAGGCATTGGATGGAGTTTTGTAAAAGAAAGGTCTCTCAAAAAAAAAAAAGCCTCAAAATTATTTGACTTATTTTTAAATAAACAAAATTATAAAAGTTTAAAAATTGCATGTTTTCAAATACTTTCACATTACTTTCCTTGCTCATAGCTTGTTTACCTCCTAATTGCCAAAACAGAATAACAACATAATTCTGTATTCATATAACATTCTTTACAAATTATTTTTTTAAAATACTCTTTCATAATTTGTTCCTCTAGGCCTTTTGCTGGTTTATTATTCTGTCTCCTACATATGCCAAAATATTATTTAGTTACAATTTCAGGAGCATGAATTCCTACAAGGAATTTTCTTTTTCCACAATGTTTCTAAAAAGGATGACAATGTTTCACTTGCAATCCTCTTTTTGCTATTCTACTTTGCATATGGAAATATTCTTTTGTTTTGTATTCCTAAATTCCAGAATAAAATAAAATAAAGATGAATTTGTTACTAGAACACGTTTGGAGGTAGAGAAAGATTGAATTTCTCAATAACCATTCAGATAAATTGCATAAATTATAAGTGTTTATTATGTAGCAGGCATTAATGTTAAATATAATAATTTTAAAAAACCCTTCCAATCCTTGCCCTCAAGGAATTTATATTCCATTGAAGTAATAATAAAACTATTTTGCCATACATAAATCCCCTATCTGCAGGTGAGTTTGAAACTAACTTTTTAATTGTTACTTAGTGATTCATAGAGATTTCTGATATTATACTAGACAAGCCATATAACTGGCCCAAGTCTGCTTGATTTCATAGTTCAAATAATAATCCTGTTTCATTTTACAATATAAAAACTAAACTCTGGATGCTCTCCAAACCAGATCCAAACTTAGAGTTTAATTTATGTTATATAGTGCCCATCAACTCATTTTCTGAGCATTGAAGGATACTTTTGACCCAGCTTGAAGAAAAAAGACATTTAAATAAGTGATAAATTGCTTCTCATCTGCCTACTCTATAGCAATTCCCACTCGGCAAATTATTCATATTTTAAATGTGAGGCATTTAGCATAGTCTAAATAATATCCACTTTCATAATTTAGCCATACCCTGTTAACCTTTCTTTGTCTTTAAGGTTTTGAGTTCCAGGAATCTCTCAAAATCATTTAAGTAAGAAAAAAATGAAAATGTCATGCGATATATTCTAAATTCAGCTGAACTTAAATCTTGAGAAGTAAAAGGTGACCAGATTAGCTTTTTAATCATCCATATTCTAAAACAATTCTCTAGGACTATGGGTATGAATTTGCTCCTCTCATCTCCTCCATCCCTCTTATAAGAAACATCTTTGTCCCAAATAGGTCCAGGTTGGAGAATTATGACTTCTTAAGTCCATCACTGTATCCTCCACTGGAATCTATGAATTGGTAATCAAGTCAGGCCAGTCACAGAGTAGGAAATCTCTTTGAGACTTTTATCAACATAGCAGCATTCTCATTGAAACAAGGGCCCTGGTAAGTTTCATGAGTCCCTCTAGTCATTGAATTCTGCCTATTGAATACTCATATTCCTGGTATGGATAATACACGTTATTAAGCAGAATAACATAAATCTCCAGTCTACTTTCCATTTAGCTATATCCTCAATCCTTGTGAAATAAAATATTGCCCGAGGCACGTAATTCCACCCCTTATGTCATAAAGAAAAGTTTATATTTGCATAGGGTTTTATAGTTTGCAAAGAACTTCCTTAAAAATAACTGGAAATAACTTGACTCTATATCCACTGCACAATAAAAATACACCCCTCTAAATTGTTCCTAAAATATTCAGTTGTCATGTATGGCAAGATTAAGGACTATAGAATAGGACTTTTGCATTCTGAAATTCAGTATTTTGTAAATAGTGCAAATGGTATTATTCCTGTTTAACAAATGAGGCAATCCAGGATTAGAGTAATTAAGGGATTTCATTAAAAGCTGAGATAGTTAGGGAATAGAAGAGCAAAAGTTTGAACTTAAGTCTGACTCTGACTCAAAGTCTACAACTCTTCAAGAATATCACACTCTCACCTCTCTCTAAATGTTGGTGCTTCCCAAGGCATGATGGGATAAGATTATAAAGGGCTTTAAAAGCCAGTGATAAGATTTATATTTGATCCCAGATATATTACATAGTCACTAGAGTTCATTGAGTAGAGAAATGACACAGCTAGTGTTTGGTGAAGTTATTTTTGCAATCATGTGAAAGGTGAGTTGGTGGAAGGAGAGATTTGAAGCTGGAAAACATAGTAGAATCTTGACCCAGGCAAGAGGTAATAATGGTATGAATTATAGCGGTGGTTTTAAGGATGGCAATAAAGGACAAATTTAAGAGATAGATGTTAGTGGGGTAGAAACAACTATGTTTTATAACTGATGGGATATGGGGTAAGTGAGAGTGAAGGATCAAGACTGACACCAAGGTTGTTAACCTGGATGCCTGGAAAGATAATGATGCCTCTTAAGAAACAGAAGCCTGAAAAAAAGAGTGAATTTGGGAAGGATGGTCAGTAAGGATTTGAACATTTTTGGTTTGAGAAACCTATGGAACACACAGTCCAAAATATCTGAAGCAGGTTGTGATTTTTGATTGGAACCCAGGGTAAAGATTAGGGTGGGAATATACATCTAAGAGTCAACAGCATGAAGATGATAATTAAACCAATGGATGCTTATGACAGTAACAAGAGAGATGGAATTGAAAGAGAAGACTCTCTAAGATATAAACTTAGAGAATAACAACAAGCAAGAAATGAAGCATGAACAGCAAAGAGTGAGAAGAGTCAGACGGTTAGGAAAAGTAAGAGAGAGAAATGCCATGAACACATAGACAGGAGAGAGGATCCAGGAGAAAAGGGGTGGTCAACAAGATCAAATGTTGCACAAAGATAAAAAAAAAATGGATGAGAACTGAGAAAAGGTGATTAGACTAAGCAATTAAAATGTGTTCATATTGGAGATAGTACTTTCACTTAAGCAATAGGATGAAGATGGGATGCAATACTTGTATATATTTATAACCATCAAGGAAAAGAACAATAGAGAATAAGAAGTTGAAAATTAGTGAGAAAAGGTGTATGATTGTGAAAGTAATTTACTAAAATCCAGAGAGAATGAGGTCTCTTGCAGGTAGAGGGATTAGGAGAGGGCCAACTCTTCAGTAAAGATTTAAGAAGATAAAGTCAAGTAAGTGTAAGAAGTAGAGAAGGGAGAAAAGTGAATGTACACAGTAAATGACCTCTATTTTCTCAGAAAAAAATATGATATGAGGGGTGATTTGGGATATGCAAGGAGAGAAATTTTGGAATGGGCATTGGAGACAGTATAATAGAGAATTTCTTCTATGATTCAGAAGCAATTGGAGAAAAATAAAAGTATTACTTTACTGCATTGGGATTATAATCAAACTATGTTAAATTTATAAAGAGCCCAGTCAAATAGTTTTATGGCTAGCTCAAGTACCATACTTAGCAGCATGTAGGATCAAAAAGAGGTATATGGAAAGAATAACCCAAGGCTGGTAGCTGGCAAGGTGTGAGTAGCTCTAGGGCAAGAGAAGAGTTAAAGTGGTTAGCTAAAAGGATTGATCTTGAGAGAGGAAGAAAATGAAGCTAGTGAATAGTCTATATCTTAGAAAGGTATAAAGCTTGGAGAGATTGGAGATTATAATTAGGGCAAAAAATAGGGATAGAAGGAATAAGGTGTGGAAGCAAAGAGACAGGGAGCAAATACTTAACCTTTATCAAGGAGTTAAAGGAAGTGTAATAAAGGAGATTCTCTCATAATTCTTAACTCTTTCTGAAATAGAACAGATTATGACTTGTGTTAGTGGAACTCTGAGAATAGAGACAAAATTAGAGTAATAAAGGTTTTTATTGAACTGAAAAAATTTAAAGAAAAGCCCATACCTTAAAGAGATGTCAAATTCAGGCAGACTCTCTCTCTAGCTCCCTAAAAGAGATTACTATGAAAAATGTCTTTACTTATTTGACAGCAATACGAGGAGAAAAGGGGAAGGGAGTGGACATCCCTCCTCTAAACATGTCCACTTCTCTATGTTTAGGACTCCCTAAGAGCACAAGAAAAACTGTAATGAGAAAAAAGACTAAGTACTTATGAGACAAACTTCAAGTCAAAATAACCTTTGTTTTGTCTATAGTTACAACTATGGTATAGAGAAACCTTATTTGGCCCACAGAATCAAGAAGTCTCTAAAAGGTAAATGGATTTTTGAACATGTTTATTGTTGTTGTTCAGCTGGTTTTTTTCCCCAGTAATGTCTGACTTTTTGTGACCTCATTTGGTTTCATGGTAAAGACATTTGAGTAGTTTGCCATTTGCTTCTTCTGCTCATTTTACAGATGAGAAAACTGAGGCAAAGAGAGTTAAGTGACTTGCCCAGAGACACATAGCTAGCACATGATTGATGCCATATTTGAACTCAAATCTTGACTCTTGCCTTCCTCTTCATCCACTATACCATTTAGTCGAATATAAACCATTTACATAATATTCATAGTATGCACACACACATGCGCGCTCACACACACACAGACACACACACACACACACACTCACACAGTTATTCTGGATTCTCAGACAGTCAATAGCCTTGGAAGTATATTGTTGCATACTAAAGGAGAGGATAGAAGCTTCTACTTTACTGTTTCCCTCAGGGTTTGAGACAGAGCCTAATCTTAAGTGTCTGATCTTGCACAGTGAGGTAAAATTTAAAAAAAAAAAATAGTTGTAGAAGTGACTAAGAGTCTGTGTTAAAATGGAGATAAATTCTAAAACAGAAGTACTAATGCCAAGAAAGTCCAAGGACAGTGCCCTGTGCCTATGCCACCACAAAGGGCTAGGGGAAACACAGAGGAATAGGAGGTTACAATCAGAAAAAAAAATTGGGGGGGAAGTTTTGGGTTTTTTTAATGCACGTAAATTAATTGTAGGTTATAGCAAGATGTAGAGTATGACCATGGATGTACAGAGTTGAGTTGGAATGGAAGATAAGGGATTGGAGATAGAGTAGGTTCAGGAACTGGGAGATTGAGTGTTGGAGAGAACAAGATGAACACAGATGTCCCCTAACATGAGGTCATGATTTATACTGGGCTAGAAGACTCTGAGGGAATGAATAACTCAAAAAAGGGGAAAGAATGAATGGAGGCCGATAGATATTAGCTACCAAGATCTGAATCAGATGATAAATTTGGATAAAGAGAACTGCAGAAGCAATGTTACTGAAGGAAACCAGAGGGGAAAGTATAGATCTCCTGGCAGGAGCAGTGAGTTGGAGCCTCTGAAAGTAGGTAAAATCAGGACTGGAAAGGATGACCATAAATGTTGTATCATATAGAGAAAGTCAAGATTCTGTAAACATTGAAAGACAAAAGCATGATCAATCACTCAATCAGTATTGATTAAGCATCTATTATGTGCCAGGCACAAATATGGGATAATAGAAAATAATAAACAGAGGAAAGATACTAGAATTGAGGAGGATTGGGAAAGACTTCCTGTAGAATAGTAAATAATAAACAGAGGAAAGGCACTAGAATTAAGAGAATTGGGAAAGGCTTCCTATACCCACATTCAGAGGAAGAACTACAGGAGAGGAAACACAGAAGAAAAACAACTGCTTGAACACTTGGGTTGATGAGGACATGATTGGGGTTATAGACCTGAAAGGACCACACCAATGTAACCATCAATAATATGTAAATAAGTCTTGATTGATGACACATGTTAAAACCAGTGTAAATTCGCATTAGCTATGGGAGGAGAAGTTTGAGGGGGTGAAGGGGAAAGTAAAAACATGAATCATGGAATCATGGAAAATTTTTCTAAAAATAAATAAATAATAAATAAATACTTAAATAAATGCCCCACCAAAAAATATGGGATTTTAATTGGGACTTAAAGGAAGTCCTGGACATCAATAGTCAGAGGAGAGGAGGGAGAGTGTTCCAGACAAGACATATAGTAGTGTCTTGGCATTCTCACCTCATTAATATCGACAATCCCTCAGGTCCCTCTGAGTGGAGGGTAGAAAGCTCTCCCCAGAACCTCCACTTAAGGAGGGCACCCAAGCTAGTCATCTATCCATTTTGAACAAAAAAAAATTCCTTTGAATTTCTCCCTCAAAGCCTAGTAATTTTTCTTTCAAATCTTCCTTCTCATTTTCCATTTGTGAGTTGTCTTTCTGTAAACTCCTTAAGGTCAAGATTGGCTTTGTTTTACAAATTTGTTTTCCCAACACTTAAACCAGTGTCTGACCCAAAATAGGGATTTAATAAATATTTACTGACTGTTTGATACAGAGCATATCTAACTCCTCTTCCGCCAGACAACCTTACAAATTCTTGAATATAGCTTTAACAGGATGTAGCTTCATTATTCTCCAAGTAAGCTCTAACCTTTCTGACCTTCTTTTCTCCTGTGGTTTCTTCTGCTTGTAATATTCTACCCCTTCCTTCTACCCCCCATCTTGACCTTCCAGAATCCAATTTTTCCTTCAAAGTAAGGACCAAATGTCATCCCCTGTATCAAGCCTTCCTTGATCCTGCCAACTAAAATGAACTTTCTTCCTTTAACTTTCATAATACATGTTTTCCCTTATGTATTTCCACACTTTTATCTTCACTGTGAATTTATAGACTCCCTGAAGGCAGGGACAGTGTCTTTTTTTTATCATGTGTTCATATTTACTTCTTACCTTACAAATAACAAGTTTCTATCATATCATAAAGTGGGCAACTAGGTGGCACAGTGGAAAGAGTACTGGGTACAGCATCAGGAAGACTCCTTTTCCTGAGTTCAAAGCTGGTCTCAGACATTTACTACCTGTGAGATCCTGGGCAAGACACTTAATCCTCTTTGCCTCAGTTTCTCATCTTTAAAATGAGCTGGAGAATGGAATGGCAAACCACTCCAGTATCTTTGTCAACAAAAAAACCAAACAAACAAAAAAACAACAACATGAAATGGGGTTAACAAAAAGTTGGACACCTCTGAAAAAATGAATAACAACAATTTTGTGACTTAAAAAGTAAAAAAAAAAACTAGGAATGTAATACAGAACTCATAGATTATTAGGGTTAGAGGGACTTTAGGCTTTACAGAGTTTAGAGTTGGAATGGACCCTGGGAATGCTTTAGTTTTACCCCTTTATATTACACTGGAAAAACAGGGGAACCAAGAAGCTAAGCAACTTGGTTAAGATCATCTAACTAGTAAGTGATAGGTCCTAATTTTGAACTCAATTCAAAAAAATTTAATTCAGTATGTTTCCTACTAAACAACACTGCCCTTCCTGAAATCTCAGGGTTAATGTCTCATTCTTAATTTAATAAGTACATAATTCCACTATTATTATTTTACATCTATTTTTAATTTAATTTTAGTGGCATATTCCTTGAAGGATATCAAAATAAAGGGTTAGAACAGTTTAGAATAACTAGTGTCAATTTGAATAACACATAACTACAAGAGTACTTATATCAGAACAAATCTTTAAATAGGACAAAGGAGATTTTGATCACAGACACCACACAGAGCCAACCTATCTGGGATGACCACAGTGATGGGAAAGATACCATTAATGGGAATTTCCTCTAAACTGAAAAAGGCAAGTTGCTTATAAAGATTTTTGGAGAGGGGAAGGCCATAGGTCCTGACTCTCACTTGGAAATGAAACACTAGCCACAGTCTAAAATGGCTGGGAGAAGTCTATATGCAGTAGCCAGAGGCTAGGGTGATCAGGACAAATAATTATGGTTTTGATTGTTTTTAGCTGAGTTCTGTTTTGGGTGATGGAAAGGTTCTTGAGGGTTTATTGTTCAGTTTGGGACAAGGGTCAGCCTGAGGATTTCAGAAGATGAATTGTCACTGGTCTCCTCCTCTAATTTATTAAACTAATTGAGATTCCTGGACCAGTATGTGTAATTGATCTACTCAATTACTGAAGAAAAAGAAGATTATGGGGTGATAAGATTAAATAATTAAATATCTGAAAAATTGTGTTCAGCATCCAAGTATGAATGAATACATTCCAAATATTATAAATTCAATAACACATCTAAATTTGAAGTATTTACAGCAGGGGGAAAGATATTACTACTTCCTTTTAAAGAATGAGAAGAGGTTCCCGTCAATTTTTCTATTTGAAAGCTCACTCTAATGGAAGTCACATAATCCTGGGATGTAAACAGAGTTCACAAACCAAGTGAAAAATACAAGACCACACAACTGGGGCAGATAATGTATTTCAAGGATTATCTAGAATGATTGTCATTTTATTTTTTTGTGAGAATATAAGAGTGACAATTTGGTCTATGATTTTTTTTTTGAAAACTATCAGAGATTAATAGAATCAGTAGTAGGTCACTCATAAACATTCCCAGCTACAGAGTCAAACTTTTCACATGCATCTCACTTTGTTTAGGAAAAATCTTGCAGATGGCCCACTTATAAGCCATAGACCAATACAACATTTCTTCTAAAGGAATACTTAGCTTTGTGGGATTATTATTTTTTGATGCATTCCTTGGGGTGGAGGGAGTCCAAGGATTAGAAGAAATATTGCGGATAGAAGAATCCATGTCATTTTATAATATATTTTGTTATGTCAAAAAGTTATTTTAAAGCAAAAGATTAACCAGTAGGGCATAAAATAAGCAGCTACAAGAATAATTTTTATTTTCCTCTTTCTGTTGAGTCCTTCCTCATGTCTAATCCTGCCCACACATTTAAAAGCATTGCTTTCAACTTTTCATGTCTTTCTAGGACTTCGCTTTATAACGTAGCCTTGTCAATAGTTTATAATTTGGCTTTCTTCTTTCACTTCCCTTTTTAAAATCTAGGAAAAATTTCATGGGAAGGCTGACAGAAGTTAATTTACAATTAAATTGGTTTGGATGAAGAAGGTTATAGGAAAGCATTTCTTTCTCTTATTCCCTATGTGAGCTATCTCCTTTTTGGAATAAGTTCTAAACGTGACAAACTTCTATAGAGAAAAGAATGATCGACACTTTTCACTATTGCCTACTTGAGTACCAAACTGAAAAAATACCAACCACTTCTCCTGAGATACAAAGATTCAAGGGAAGAATCTGCAAAATGCTTAGCCAAAGGAACGCCCTTTTCCTTTTAAGTTTAATATCCGTCTCCGACAGCAAAAATAAAAGCAGTTAAAACAAGATTTCATGGGTCTCAATTCCCACAGTTCTTTCCAGGCATCAAATTTGATCACCATTATAAAACATTCTACATAATTGTACAAATACCGAGTGAGAGAGAGAGAAAGAGAAAGAGAGAGTGGGAGGGAGGGAAGGAAATAACACTTTAGTTCAGTATGATTTAAAAGGTATTAAAAAATAATAAAATTGGAGAGAGACATTTTGATGCAAACTGGATGGTTTTTAAAGTCAATTATCTCTGATATAAAAAAGGGTTCTACTTTATTTTGGGCTATTATACATTGTGTTTAACTCTGATCTGCCTATTGTGGTGCAAATTTTGATTTTGCTAGAAAAGAAACAATGCTATCTAAATCAATTTTCTACTATGGAAATCCTATTGGCTTAAGGGAGAAGAAAACTATTGATGTACAAATTAGTTAATGAGAAAATAAGGAAAGTGTAACAATTAATTCTGTCTACTGCAAACATCTTTTTATCCTCTATGGAAAAAAATTATAAAATTAGATTGCTTTCTAAAAGATATACTAAGGAAAAATATATTTCTAGTGCTAGGATATCAGTCTTTCAGTCTCTTTTTATTAACAAAAAGTCAACCCATGTCTGTGAGCATAAAACCATGTGTCTTTTTATTGAGTCTCAGATTATAGATAATTTTATTCTGAATGATTTCAGATCATACATGACTGCCAGAAAGTTGTGACTTATGCAAGATGATCCAAAATTCTCATTCAGTTTTAATAGCTCAAAACTGAACTAAGACTTTTAAGACACTATATTTTCCTTATCACAGTTAAATATTTTCTTTATAATTTTACTGAACGAATATGACTCACTAAAAACAAACAAAACAAATTTAACTTAATTTAGACTGAAAGTCACTTAAATTTAGATTTAGTAAGTGTTCAATAGTTATGTGTATTATACATAAATCAAACTTTAGAGTATATAATGTTGTTCAAATGGGATCACTGGGTTTTCATCAAATCAAGGGAATTTTATTTCTAAGAGAAAGACCCAGAGAAATAGATATTAGTCAGAAACAAAGAGAATATTGAAAGTGATGCTTCATGAAGGTGATAAATTTTTATACAGGTTTGATTTTTATTGTATACACCATAAAAAAAAACCAAACCAAAACCTAAAAGGACCTAAAGAGAAATCACCCAAACTGGAATATCAATAATAAAATTTTTACTGTAGGAACTTTCTCATAAAAAAAAAAAAGAATCAGCATGATTTGAGGTTTTCTTTTTGTTTAAATGGTCTCATTCTTTTTTGTCTTATTCTTTACTCCAAGTGCTCTAAACTGCAATCTCCCATCTAAACTAAAAAAACTTCTACTTCCTCTATTCCAAGTATTTTATTCAGAAGATCACAGATTAAGATTTGAATGTGACCAAAAGTGTCCAGTCTAATATACTTAATTTTACAGATAAGGAAACTGAATCTTATAGAGGAGCAGTGATTTGTTCTCAATCATTAGGATTATCAAAAAAAAGTCTAGAAAGGACGTCAATGGCCATTTATTTCATTACTTTTATTTTACAAAAAGAAAACTGAGGCCCAAGGAGGTAAATTAGCTTGCCCAAAATAATACAGGTAATAAATAATCCTAACTGTGATTCAAACCTCGGTCATCTGACTTTTTGTCAATGACATTTTCTATAATAACCTCACTTTAAATTTTAACAAATGCAAAGTGTATTTCAAAGCTAGATTAGTGAAATACAAGAATCTTTAGGTCATAAATTTTTAATAAGCAATAATACTGATGATAGGACATTTTTAAAAAATCTAAACCTTTTTTGAAAACCATGAACTATTGATTTGTATATAAAGAACTGACATTAAGTGAAGATGTGATGTAATTATCTATTTTAAATGCTGATTAGGGCCTGTCAGGTGGCTCAGTGGGTTGAGAACCAGGCCTTGAGACCAGACAGGTCCTGAGTTCAAATTTGATCTCAGGTACTTCCTAATTGTGTGGCCCTGAGCTAGCCACTTAACCCTTATTCCCTAGCCCTTATCACTCTTCTGCTTTGGAATCAATATACAGTATTGATTCTAAGACTGAAGGTAAGAACTTAAGGAAATACAATACAATAAAATAAAATGTTCATCTATTCGTTATATATGATCACTAATGTGCTAAAGATTATCCTTTGAGATACAAAGATCATATATCTTCTTTATTGTTTAAATGTTTTCAATTTCACCTGTAACTTGAAAAAAAAATTCCAATGTAGAAATTTCCTGCCTGCACGAAGACAAATAAAAATTCATCTATAACTTATATTCCTAAAGAGCTGAATGGTTTCTTGAAAATTTATCAGAATTGCTAATGGTAACACATTGTTTTATCAAAGGCAGGCCTTGAACACAGGTCATCTTGACTTTAAGGGTCATTTTTGTATCCATGATCAATAAATCATTTAATTAAGAATTTGCTTTGAACATATGTATCAGACCAAGTGCTAAAGGCAAAAAAGAAAAATACAAAAGAGAAATTCTCTGCCCTCAAGAAACTAACATTTAAGTGTGGGAAGGGGAAGAGAAAGAGAGAGAGGGACAGAGAATATGCCCCATTGCATACAGATATGTCTTACATGCAAAAATATACACATGGTGAATAAAAGATGGTTTAAAGAGGAGGTATGATAAAACATTGGTTGGGGGGCAGAGACAGAAGGAGGAAAACATGGAAAGGCTCCAGATATCACATTAGCTGAGTTCTGGTGTGCAAAATGGTAAATAGCACTGTAGAGTACAACATAAAGTACAAGGAAGGGTGGAAATGGTGAGATGACCAAAGGGGCAAAACAATTATATTTCAAAGGGATTAAAATGTCCAAAAGGGAAGCTTACATTTCATTCTAGAGAAAAGAGAGAAACTTTGGAGATTATTGAGCAGGAAAAGAGCTCAGAGTCAGACATATTCTTCAAGAATATCATTTTGGCAACTCTGTGGAGCAGTGGTGTAAGACTCAAATACAACGAGAATCACTAAACCCTATGTAAGAATCCCTATAGGATGCATATTACCTTTGAAACAATAATGAACATTAGTTAGTTTCTATTGAATTTTTTAATTGTTGGTTAAATATTTCCTAATTACATTTTAATCTGGTTCCATGATTGCTAGGTATTTTGACATTTCTGATGTGGAGGGTAATTAGAGAAAAAGAGGTTTCAAGTATGGAGAACAAAAGAGAAAGCTATTGAAACAATCCAGGCAACGAGTGATGAGGCCTGGAAATAGATTTGGTGACTATTTGGATGAACAGCAGGGCATATTAGCAAAAAAAAAAAAAAAAAAAAAAAAAAAAGGTGGAGACAGAAATGACAAGAATTGGCAACTCATTGGATATATAATGTGAATCAGTGATGAGTTAAAGATTTTATTGATGTGAATATCTTAGATTGAAAGGGAATTTTAAAAAAAGAGTAGGTGAAGAAAAGAATATAAGTTCTGTTTCAAAGATACCAAATTTAAGTTTTTTATATTTCTCCTTTGAAACATTCAATAGATTGTGCTATACTAGATTGGTGTTTGGAAAACTAGAACAGGAAATACAGATCCTTAAATTTCTGCATAGAGATGATGACTGAAACTTTGGGAGATGATGACATTAGCAAGAAAGAATTTAGAAAGGAGAAGGGGGCAAAGGACAGAGACTGGAAGTAAATTAATAGTTGGTGACCACAACTTAGATGGTAAATCATTAAAGGGGACTGGGAAGGACCAGTCAGACAGTCAAGAAGTAAATCATAAGATATTGGTGTGTTCCAAAGACTAAGAGAGAAAAAAATAATCTCTGGAAGGAGCACATGATCAGTGGTATCAAAGGCAAGGGAGATGTCAAAGAGGATAAGGAAAAGGCTATTAGGTTTGATGATCAGAAGATGCTAGTTTGGAGAGAAGTCTTTCATTTGAGTAATATTCTAAAGCTAGATTATAAAGTGTTAAGTGGACAATGAAAGAAGTGCATTGAGTGCTGTCATCTTTTCCCATAAAGTACAAAGGAACAATTCTCCATTCTAATAGAATCCAGAGGTATTGATCTGTAATTAGGTAGGAAGGATATTAGAATCTTACCAAGCATTTGCTTAGTAAGAGATTTTTGTGGAAGGGGAAAATTGAACAAACAGGGAAGGAAACAGATTATGAATCATTGAAGGATAGAGATGTGGATATGACAGTGGAGACAGTTAGCTAAAGAACATGGAGGTGGGAAAGGTTTATCTCAAAGGATTGACTTTGGGAAGGAAAAGGCCATCACTTGGTAAGGGTTTAAAGAAGGAAATAATGATGGAAAAAAATGTGTGTGAGATTAGGAGACAGGATTGTCAGATGAGGAAGAGGTGAAAAGAGGGAATTCTCTGTAAGTGGCCAAAATAAGAAGTAAGAGCATCAACTGAGAAGGTGAAAGAAGACACCATAGAAGAGTAGATTTGGAATAAATGTTACACATAATAGGATGGATCATCAATCAGGAGAATTAACAAATATGTAATGGATCTGACAGCACAGTTATGAAACTTTCTCCATCTGTATTCAACCACATGATGGGTTGAAACAGAGGCTCCTCTCATTTTGCCAAAATAGAAGCAAAAATATACTGTAAATTGATTGGTATCATGAGCTTGATTAGAAATGTCAGAAAGGTAAGCATTAAACCAAAATTCACCTTACCCACCTGATGTTACCCACTTAAAGGAGATATTTAAACAAAATGTTATATGAGCTTTAAAGCGATATATACATTTTAGTTATTATTCCTAATATTAAAATGCATGAGTATGATTATTCTCAATTCAAACTCTTTATTTGACTTTTACCAATTAAAAAGGACAATATCTCAAAAATTTAGAGTTCACCATTGAGTGGCAACAAGATAATTTAGGTAGATGATGAGGATAAACAAGAGAAAAGAATCTCTGTGAATACTTTTAATTACAAATTATATGATCTATCTTCTCAAAAAAACCAGTAATTTCCACAGGAGGCCCAATAGTTAGCTCCTTTCTCCATCCATAAATCCAGAGGAAAGCTATAATTATTTTGTTTTTGTTTTAACAAATACAACAGTAGATGTTCCTTTCTGAGTTACAACTGTTTTTAAACCAATTGCTTGAGGCTGATAAACTCCTTGAACCAACAAGTCAGTGAAAGTTGACTGAAAGGTGTGCATGAGGGGAGGGAGGGAAGAAGGAAGAACCTGAAGGATTTTCTGGGGTGATTGATAACCACAAACACCTGTATTAAAGCGATAGACATCTCAAGAATTATTTGAAGTAATGAAGCAGCAACAAATCTTATGTACAGCACCCGTTCTTTGACAGCATAATTGTACTCCCCTGGCTGATATTTTAATCACAGGACTGGAGCAAACCAAGTTAAACCTAAAGGAAAGAGCCAAGGAGATATGTGTGTCAATATCTTTTCATCTATTAATGGTTTCAAATGAAAAACATTCACTTCTTTTTCTTCAAAGAAAGGTGAGAGCTGAGGAGGAATATCGAGCCATTTCACTCATTCCTACCCTGTAAAAACAGTTTGATCTGTTACCATTTCCGTGAGTATGAAGTTCATTATAAAAGAATGAATTTCAATGAAGCATTCACATTCATGACATGTGGTTTAGCAAAATTCTCCACATTTCCCAGGTAACTGGGAGGAGGGTGAGGGGAGCTGCCTAAGATGCGTGCTTTCAACCACAAAAAGCATGTGGTATTTTCATTGTAAACATACAAAGCTTGAGGAGTGTTATATTGTTCACATCAAGTAACCCTTAAGACAAAACATCTATTGCTTCTCTTTGGCTATTTTTCTTAAAATGTGATAATCTAAGCCATAGAAAGTAAAGTCAATTTTTTCCCAAAAGTTCATAAACTATATGTTAAATATGTGAATATTAAGCCATTATTATTTTGCCCAAGACTCAGCATTTTTTTTTCCTGCTTAGATTCGGTAGATTTGTAACAACTAAGCAGGTAAATTCAGTTCAACATGTTTCTGCAAGTCTTCAAAGAAAAGGTTTAGTTTGGAAATTTTAATAAATAGATTAGCTATCTTGGCAATCTCTGAAATAGGACCAATAGTGTTTGCATTGACAAATCACACAGTACTGGCCCCCAAATCTGAAGCCTTGAACCCTAGTCTTCTTTCTACTCTTCTAGAAGTCTTTCTTTTGCTTAAGATAAGTGAAAAGAAAGAAAGAAAAAATATATAGGAATTGGGAATGAACCTGTAATCATCCTCTGTGTAGGAAAATCCTTGGATAAAGAAACTCCATCACTATACCTTCTTTGGAATGAATGTGTAGACTCAAGAGGTTCTAAAGCATTAAGGAGGAGAAATGACTTGTCCAAGGTCATACAACCAGGATGTGTCAGAGATGGACTTAAATCTATGTCTTTTTGATTCTAAAACTTGATTTCTATTTACATAGGCACATCTAATTTAGCTTTAGTTGCTTTAGTTTTTTTCAACTTAATAATTGTTAAATCTTTTTAAGGAATTTTTGAATTATAATATTTTGAATCTTTTAATGAAATTTTGAATTATAATATTTTGAATCTTTTAATGGTTTTTAAAATTATAATATTTTGAATCTTTTAATGCATTTTTGAATTATAATATTTTGAATCTTTTAATGAATTTTGAATTATAATATTTTGAATCTTTTAATGAATTTTTGAATTATAATATTTTGAATCTTTTAATGGTTTTTAAAATTATAATATTTTGAATCTTTTAATGAATTTTTGAATTATAATATTTTAAATCTTTTAATGAATTTTTGAATTATAATATTTTGAAGTTTAGAGTAGACTTTAATTATGAGATATTAAGTGTAAAGTTCGAAGTCATTGATTCATCATAAGTCAGAATGTCTTATCTTGAGGTCTGGAAGGGACTTTGGAGATCATGTAGTCCTAGTCTCTGATATTACAGATAAGGAAAGTGAAGAGAGAACGTGCAAGCATTTTACTCAAGTTCAAATCAAATTCGTATAAAGCGTGCACTTAACGCTATCTCCCAAATCCTCAAAAATGTCATTAAGCCACTACAAAGTCAGGAAATAAATGGTCAAGGCCTTCAAGGCCAAATGACCATCACACATTTGAACAAATGCTTCCAAAGAGCCTTTCATTTTCTGAAAGGAAAGCAGATGGGGACCCTTCCCCTCTGCCCCAGGCAGCAGCACATTTTTTGGAATCTCATTGTCCAACCCAAAGCAGATCCTTTGGAAGTTCCATCCGGTGGATGGAGCTGGGGCTACCAGGATGGCTCTGCTGAGACAATGTATTTCTTTTAAGGTGAAGCCAGACCCCATTTATATGGTTGGGTCTTTTTTACTGGTAGCCTTTGCCGTGCTTAGGCAGGTGGTCAGGCTTGTTACGGTGTGTTAAGCAGATGTGTATCTATGGCTAACAGATCATAAAAACCTAAAGGTTAATAAAGGGATAAGAGGTGTGACTATGAGCTTGTTGAGGCTAAGGCCATGAGATGAGTTTAGAAAGAGGTAGATTCAGTGAACGGATTGGGAGCCACATTAAAAGTTAGGACGGCATTTCCTTCCCTCCAAAGAGCTTACACAAAATGTTTCCATCTCCTTTGGAAGTGTGTGAGGTATAAGCTCCTGGGAGATGATTTACAGGTGGGGAACAAGTGCTGGGAATCATCTGTGTGCTTCAGGGGCTGATTTCAATACCAATTGTTTCCTTTCCTCCTTTAAGAACACAGAAGAGCTTCAAGGATATGCTAAATACATTTTTACCAAAGTGAACCATTCACCTAAGCCCCACGGAACAGACCATTTTAAATTAAATTGGGGATTTGGGGCATTTGAGTTTGCCCCTGGCCAATCTGGACCAGTATTTTCCTCAGGAATGTCACTCCTAGGAGACACTGAAAAACCAGTATTGAGTTAGAAATGGTTACTGTATAACCTCATTTATGATTGAAAGGCAGATGAGGTGGGGAAAAAATAAACTATTTTTCTTGAATCAAACACTGTGTATTTCACAAAGGATAAGTCATTAGAGTTAATAGGTTTAAACTATTTTAGAGGAGACTGAATTAAATACGAAGATGAGGCTTGGGAATTTCCTACTCAGGGAATCATTTCAATTCCTAAAATTAGGGAAGATGGTAAATGCCACCCAAATGTGACCAAGGACGGAACCACAAAACAAAAACCCTTTCCACTTGAGATTAGTGTATAGTGAGCAGTAGTTAGGTTTGTCAGCTAGCCAGCTTGGTGATTCAGAGGATAGTGTGCTAGTCCTGAAGACAGGAAGATCTGAGTTCAAATCCAGACTCGGAAACTTCCTGGCTTTGTGACCTTGGGTAAGTCATTTAATGTCTGCTTCCCTCAATCCAATGGAGAAGGAAATGGCAAATCATTCCAGTTACTTCAGTAAGTATGGCCCATGAGGTCACAAAGAGTTGTGTATAAATAGAGATTTTGACCCTTGGACTTCATCCCCCATAAGTCCCTTAGTATTTCCCAAAATTCCCTTTAATCTCTCCTGCGCCTCCATGTTTGGGTGGACACGTTATTATCTTATAGGTCCTGTAGCTCTTCCCTTTTCCTCTCTCCTTCACCAGTGTGGCTGACATGAGTTTAGCACCTTTTTCACTCTAGTATTTTATGTTAGTTTATTATTAATAAAACTTAATAAAAATATAATATTTAGTTATTGAATATTAATTTTAATCTCCACAATTGGACATGCCTGAAGGACTGAACAACAATAAGGTTTGAGAGCCAGGTGGCAGAGTAGATAGAGCATTAGATCTGGAGTTAGGAAGACCAGAACTCAAAAATGACCTCAGACATATTAGCTCTGCGACCCTGGACAAGTCATTTATCCTCTGGTTGCCTCAGTATTCTCAATTATAAAATGGCAATAATAATAAAACATTAAAAAGTGTTGTGAAGATCCAATGAGATATTTGCGTAGGGCTTAGTAGTGCACAGTAGGCATCATTAAGTATATTCCCCTCCCCACCTTCCCCTTCTTTGTGTTGGAAGTGAGAATTCAAAGAGCAGGTATGTAGTGATTCAAATAGAAAAATGTGGGGCAGGAAGAATCAATGAGAATTTTTTAAATTGTGTTAAAAAGTTAAGAGTATTTTCTGCAATAAAGGGTTGAGGACTCAGAATTGAAAATACTGAAGTTTAGAACAATAGAGAGAGAGTTGATGGCAAAGCCAGGAAAACCTGCATTCAAGACCTACTTTCAACATGTAAGTTTCTTATTTGTAGGGATCGTGTTTCATTCTTTGTACTTGTATCACCAATGCCTGGCATGCAGCAGAAACTTGACAAATACTTGTTGATTAATTGATTGGGTGACTTTGGGCAAGACAGTGAACCTGTTAGTGTTCTATTTAACTCTTTAAGTTTATAAGCTCATTGTTGGAAGGATTGACATACCAGGAAATAGTATTTCTTCACTATGGAGTTCACTTGATTAGTGAAATCAATGATCTTGTGTAAAATTAAAATTAAAGTTCAATACTTGAAGTATTATATTTTTATAAGGTATATTATCTAACAATATAGAACCACGTGACTAAGTTTTCTACCTGCTTAAAATGTCTGCTCCATCAGAGCCACCAACAGGAAGTAGAAGAGGGCTAGACAGGGAATTCCACCCAATTTATCTCCTGTCTACATCAACATGTAACAACAGAAAGTGAGTAGGGGGCTGGGAATAGTAGTTTTGCAGAGGATTTTAATTTTTAGGGTAATAGATTCGAATTACACAATCTAGGGCAGTGATGGTGAACCTTTTAGGGACCATGTGCCGTGCCCATGCCCCAACCTCAACCACATGCCCTGTCCCCAACCACATGCCCCGCCCTCAACTACATGCCCCACCCCTGCATTAGGGTTGGGGGCGTGGCAGGGCTGCAAGAGGGCCAAGCCAGGGCAGAGCTCCATAGTGAAGGTGGAGGGAGGGAGGCATGTCATTATCCCCTTGTGTTCAGAGGCAGGGCCAGGCAGGGCTGCCAGCTGGCCAACCTCTGCCTCAATGGTACAGGGAGGATACTGCCCCTTGCATTTGAGGGCAGGACCAGGATCCCAGCCAGCCAAGTCGGGGGGGGGGCTGGCATGTGCCCACAGAGAGGTCTCCATGTGCCATCTTTGGCATACGTGCCATAGGTTCGCCATCATGGCTCTAGGGCTAGGCCCTATCTCTGCCTATATTTCTAGGAAGGGTTCTATTCAGTATTCCTTGGAAGTACAGGATCTAGTTAATAACTGACCGCTAGCCCTATGTTTTCATAAACAAAGATATAAAGCAATCATAGAAATTATGGTAATTACGTGAAAGTAGCTTCTCATTTTCATGAATTACATACAATTCAGGCTTTTTATGAAAAAGAAAATTTCCATCTTTCTTTCTTTGTAGATAAAACAGGAAATCTACCAGGGCTCCAGAAATGTAATATAAATGGGACTGATATAACTATCGTGATGTCAACACTGTTTCACCAAGCTGGTTCTTTGGCAAATGGAAGCTTTTAGAATCCCAGATACAATTCTATGACCATCTCTGCTGTGCAAAGCATAACATTGGACATCTCATTAAACATTACAACGATTCTCTAAAAGCAAACGCAGGTCTGCTCCCAATCACAGGAGTTAGTAGTGCAAATGAATTCCACATGGATCACATATGCCATAGTGTGCTTTAACTCTTTGAAGATCCTGGTAAGAAACTAGCAGTGGCGAAGACAGAAAAAGGTGATCAGAGAGTTCTAGAATAGTACCTTTAGGTGGATTTGTGGCTCCAGGGTTGGCTTGTTCTTGCATTAAAAAAAGCGTTTAATGAGATGCTGGATTGAGAGCTCAGCCATTTCGCTTCTACAGGTATCACTGTATGTATATGTAAGTACTTTGATGTATCCATGAGCTCATAAATTTGTGTGACTCCACCAGTGCAGATCCTCTACCCAAACAATCCAATGCTTTCATCTATGTCCTGTCATAAATTCTTTAAGTCTTTTAATATTTTGTGGGGACCAGCATATTACTCTGATTATTCTTCTGTTATCCTCTACTTTCCTGGTATGAGTGGCTCACCTTTTCTGATTTTATATACATATATATATATTTATATATATATATATGTATTTTTATCATATTTTATATTCCCTCTTCCAAGCAAGATAATATGCTCCTGCCCACTTATCCTCATCATTTGTGACTTCACTGCAATTTTAGTCATTAACAAGGTTAAATCTTTGGCAAAAATGTTGATCCATGATTCAATCATACAATATCACTAGGAGAACAGATGTATTAAAAAGATGTGGTTTTGTCTTGGAAAGCAGCTTTAAAAGACTATCATTTTCTACATGAAATCCAGCATACTTTCTTGCTCCTGGTGAATTCTGGGACCAGACCATTTGTTCTTCCACTTCTGTGTTTGATATGCATAAATACATATATGTTTATATGTGTAAAATGCATGCAGGTACAAACATTAATGGACTAGCTTAGTGGCTCCCAATGTAGCTACCTTTTTGAGTTTAAACAATATACAATCTTCATCCGCTTAAAAAAATTACATGGATTACCAAGATATTTTTTAAGCAACTATGGATATCACTGAGAAAACTAATCTTTTAGAACTTGATACAAATAGCAAAATCATTCCACAAACAGAAGCGTAGGAAGCATAGAGGGCCACATCATTGATAATAAAGCCCTGTCCTATGAACACTCTAAAGGACATCTTCTCTAACACTGGAGAACATGATTTGGGAGCATATATTCCTAATTTTATGCCTTCCATTGTGTTGATGATCAGAGAATANATATATATGTGTGTGTATATATATATATATGTATTTTTATCATATTTTATATTCCCTCTTCCAAGCAAGATAATATGCTCCTGCCCACTTATCCTCATCATTTGTGACTTCACTGCAATTTTAGTCATTAACAAGGTTAAATCTTTGGCAAAAATGTTGATCCATGATTCAATCATACAATATCACTAGGAGAACAGATGTATTAAAAAGATGTGGTTTTGTCTTGGAAAGCAGCTTTAAAAGACTATCATTTTCTACATGAAATCCAGCATACTTTCTTGCTCCTGGTGAATTCTGGGACCTGACCATTTGTTCTTCCACTTCTGTGTTTGATATGCATAAATACATATATGTTTATATGTGTAAAATGCATGCAGGTACAAACATTAATGGACTAGCTTAGTGGCTCCCAATGTAGCTACCTTTTTGAGTTTAAACAATATACAATCTTCATCCGCTTAAAAAAATTACATGGATTACCAAGATATTTTTTAAGCAACTATGGATATCACTGAGAAAACTAATCTTTTAGAACTTGATACAAATAGCAAAATCATTCCACAAACAGAAGTGTAGGAAGCATAGAGGGCCACATCATTGATAATAAAGCCCTGTCCTATGAACACTCTAAAGGACATCTTCTCTAACACTGGAGAACATGATTTGGGAGCATATATTCCTAATTTTATGCCTTCCATTGTGTTGATGATCAGAGAATAATTGAATGGATTTACTTTAGTAATTGCATAACAATGTGATGATCTCAGCACATTAATTAGAGTTATTGTTTTAGAGAAGAGAGCTTTTCAAGCTAAATTTTGATTTATTTAGTCAAATCCTCTCCCTTTCCCAGTAAGGGCTGGGCAATGAGTATTGTGAATTGCCCTGGGTCACACAGCTAGTGTGTGAATGCCACATTTGCATAAAAGTGTATGAAGTCAAAATTGATTCCAGAACCTCCCGTCTTTAGGCCTGACTCTCAACCCACTGAGCCATCTACTCTCCCCCACACCCCATGATATCTTGATAATCAGTCCTTCTGAGCTGTAATTTTCAGGAAAAGCTTCTCTATTTACTTACTTGTTATTCCTTTTTGTTTATTGTTGGAATTGTTATTGAAGGAAGTGTTATTCCTTCTGACTTCATCTTCTAAAATTCCATCTTTACTTTCTCATAGTGTTTACTAAGTCCACAGATGGCTCTTCCACTTTCATCAATATCACATTTACTGGCACTTTAAGTTTTATAAAGCATTTTCACCATGGCAACCACATAAAGTAGAGACTATAAATATTATTTAATTCTATTTTACAAATGAGGAAAACAAGTCACCAAAGGTTATGATTTACCCTAATCATATAACTGGTAAGTGGTACATAATTGAACCCAGATCTTCTGACTCCATTTTCTTTACTCTTTCCACTATATGATAAACAGAATTTTCTAGCCCTGAACCTACTTCATTGTCACCTTCCTTGTCCTTCAACTATCATAAATTCGCCATTATCTAAAAGAGAGCTTATGGTATATTCTGCCAAATGTTCTCCTTTTTTTCTTTATTTCTGTCTAAAATCCTCTTTCACCCAGATTCTATCTTCTAAATCTTGGTGTTGTCTTTTACTCTTCCATTACCCTGGCCTCTGACAGTCAATCATAAAATAACTCCTTTAGATCTCCTTTTTGCAGTTGGTTGTTGTCCTTTGTACTTGAAGAGGACCAAAAGTGATATTACTGATGAAATCTGTTGATATAAGCAAAAATTGGATATAAGTGAGGCAGGCTTGCACAGTCATCAACCTTCATCTTCCAGCAATGAAGTCCAGTGGCAAGATGAAAATCAAGAGGAATAGCAGTGCCTCAGGATGCAGTGGATGGCCTTGGCTTCTTTGATGCATGACCAAGCTCTAAGTGCTCCACAGCACCTGTTTCCATCACTATCATTGCCATTGGAACAAATTGTTCTGAGGTGTATGGGTTTTTCAGGGAAGACCAGTATCTCTGGTCTGGAGGGTTTGCCAAGGTCTTTTCTGGGTTGCTTTCCTTCCTTAGTGTCTAACTGCCACCCATCTCATTCATCTGTGACTCCAAGAAGTTGTAAGATGAACAGTGGCCACAACCTGGTAAAACCATTTCTGCAGGCTACCTAACCCAAGCTGAAGGTAACTGAGAGGTCTCAAACCTATCACTGAGTTGTGGGGGTGGAGGTATCTTACATGGGCATGTGAAGACTCCCCCCACTGGAAGGGGCAGATGAGAATAATTTATTCTAATGGCCATCTCTATAGTATGCATTAACATCTGCCCCTTTTCCATTTCTATTTCCTCCACTCAGGTAAAAGCTCTTATTGGCACCTGAACAAACTGTTGTGGTAAAAGTATCCTCATAGGATTTCTTGTCTCCATACCATTTCTCATGCAACTTATTCATCACACATTTCTAAAATAGTTTTTATCTATGCATGCACATACACAAAATATTTTAGATAAATATTTGTAAAGAGCTCTGTAAATTTTAAAGCAATATATAAACATAAGCTAATATTATTATTATTTAAATAAGACTTTAAAGTGGAGAGTTAAAGTGGTTTTCCAGGCAAAAGAAAATTCAATTACAAAAAGACTATCTTAGGGATATAAATATGATTGCTAATATAGAAATCACTTAATTTTTCTTTCCTCCAGCTTATGCCTCCCCATATTTTTTTTTTATTTCTGGACACTTCATCTTTAATCCTTTCACTGGTCAAACTATAGTTATTTCCTGACAATAGACAAACTTGTATTTAACAAATAACATACTCTTATAATTCTTTTTAGAGAATCAAAGAGGTTGTAAACGGAATGAAATGTAATTACATATTCACTTTAAAGCTCAAAGACACTCTAATATATTTTATTTCTTCAGTGTTCAAGTCCATCAGTGATTTGTAATTCTGTCAGTGTGGGATAAGAATCCCATTTCTATTCTGAAATCTGTCAGAATTTGGTTGATATGGTCCTTAGAGTGCAGACATACAGTTCATTGCAATCATAAAACTCAACGCCTTTTTAGCTTAGCACAGCCTGGCCAGAGATTGTGCTTGTCTGACAGAGCATTCATGATCTTCAACACCATTATGAGAAATCAAAAGAAGAATGCTTGGGATTAATTTGGGGGAAATTCTAATTAGTTATTATGCTATTTTGCCTATTTATATAAAAGGAACATATATTTAATCTCTTTAAGAATCCTTGAAAAAAGGAAATCATAGAGGTAACTTCCAAATCATTTCATTAAAATTTGGAGAGACAATAATCATTATAATAATAGCTATGACAATGAGGGAAATAATAATAACATTTATATAGCACTTTGAAAAATGCTTTACATATGTTATCTTATTTGATATAAAATTAATGTCTTCCTTCCTTTGAAGTATCTGTGGATAACCAAGCAAATTTATTACATTATAACACATGTACAACCTATATCATATCATCTACCATCTTGGAAATGGGGTAGAATGGGAGAGAGGGGGAAAATATGGATACAAAATGTCAGGAAATGGTTATTAAAAATTGCATCAATGTGTAACCTGGAAAAAATTAAAAATTGCTGACCAAAAAAAAGAGAAAATTGGACATGCAAGTCAAATCAAAAGAAATGTAAAAAAAATTGTTTTACACTCCATTTAATATAATGAAAGGAGTCAATAGCAAAAATGGGTCTTCTAATGTAGTGTCCTTGTGTTTTAAAGTAAGGACAATAAATTACATTGGGCTTACAAATCATTCTGGTTCTCATTAAATTACTGCATTATATTGAATTATATTTTCCTCAGGTTTATTCTATATTGTATTAAGTTATGGTTTATCTTACCTGGAAATGGTAGGCAAGATACCAGGAAAATCTTCCTGATTATTCAAAACAGGGTAGAAGCTCAAATGAACTAGTATGCATACTTTTGTACTTTGTCATTTTTTTTCTATGCATCATGTCACAGAAACCTACATCTAGGACATACTTCTCTATATTATGGCACCCCCATCATGGTTTAGCACCATTCCCGGGAGCATTCAGGCAACTGAGCTAGCACGGAAGTCTCAAACTATGAAATATGTCTGGTTTAAGCCAGGACAACTGTCAATTTATGTCTAGTTGGCCTTGTGTCAACTTTTGTAATGAAAGATTAAATGTGGCACAATATTTGATAACTTCCCAAGTATTCTAGACCTATTAAATTAAATATAAACCAGACCAAAAGTTTGGCTTTGTTTAAGCAGAAAAACTTATAGTTAAATGGCCCTTTACTTGTTATTTCCAAATTAAAATGTTCATGGGCAAATAAAATTCCTCACCTTCACTGAATTTATGGTTTTCATCAAGCCTCTTGGGAATATCAGTATCTATTTAGTGATCAACCTGTGTTAGTCATAGAATACTATAAAATTTGCATTGCATGGCATATTTTAAACATTTATCCCACTAAATCAGTCTTACAGATTTTTTATGACAGAGAACAAGATTGTTGAATATTTAAATTGAAATGAACACACTATGATGTAAGGGATAGACCACTTGAGTAGGCATTAGAAGAAATGATAAAAATGCTGTATTTCTATTAATTAATAATGTGAATTTGACCAAGTCACTTCAAGATAACTGAAACCTTATATTTCTTATCTCAAAAATGAAGGGGATGTACTAGATAAGGAGTCTTTGGACAAATTTTAGGAAGTCTAAGAACTTTGATAAGAGGAAGAAAAGAACTTTGTTATTTTCAATAACCTCTAACTAAAACATAACATTTTCTTTAGTTAGGAATTAAAATAAAACAAACCGAAAAACCTTATTATTGCAAATAGTCAATTAGTTTTGCCAGACTCCCAAAGTGTCCATGACACATAAAAAGTTAAGCATGCTTGACTAGATGTTTTATTTGGCTCCAAAATTATTTAAACATTATCATAATAGAAAAATTTAATTAAAAATTTCCTAGCTTTTATTTTAGTATTATGTAATATTTTATATATTATATTTATGTTCTTTGCTTTAAACATATATTAGAGGGGCATTGTGACATAGTGGATAAAGAACTAGCTTCAAGGAAAGGAATATCTGGGTTTCAGTCCTATTTCTACAGCTTTCCTGGGTTTGTAACTCTGGGCAAGTGCTTTAGCCAACTCTCTCAGAATATTGTGTAAATAGAATTAGCTCTAGCCCATTCCTAGTTAAACTGGTACTTAACCTAGGCATAGAAATAACGTCACCCTCACCTTCCTTAGTGGGGAGGGGAGATGAGCTACCCACACGTGACAATAAATAACAAATCAAGAACAAGGGACTGCCCTTTGGGCAGTCCAAATCAATGTAGAGACTGCCATTTGTCCACTTGAATTAGAGGTGGACCCACAGGAATTGAGGAGAGACACTGTCTCAAGTATGTTGGTTACTTCCTGTGGAGGCAGTTCCCGCTCTGAACATGGAGCTAAAGGATCTCGGAGGAGACCTCAGGCAGCTTCTACTCTGAGTGGTCACGTGGGTAAGTTAGGCTGACTTCCTTGGCCTACCTGGGCCTCTTCCAAACTCTGCCCTAAGTAGGCACTTGCCTATCTGGTTGCTAGGCCTTGTGGCTTGCAGCCTAATTTATTTAGCCTTTTAACCTTCTCTCTCGTCCAGGCCTCCGCAGGCCTGGACTAGCCTCTCCCTTTCTCTTTATTCCTATACCTTTACCTTCCTGATTATAAAATAAAGTGCCTTAACCCGATGCTGACTTAGGTCTGATTTAATTACGGAATCAACCTGAATTCTTGATTCCTGGCCGCCACACTTTAAATACATATCTATAAAATACCTAAATTTCCCTCTTACAATATAAATTGCAGATAAAATATTGACCTGCATTTGCAGAGGTAATTTTCTTTTCTGAGAGTTCCCTATTCGAATGAAATTATAGATCTAATCTTTATCCATAAATACATACATATATATAATTTTTACACGTCAATACAATTTTTAATAATTGTTTTCTGACATTTTGCAATCTATGTTCTCTTTTTCACTCTAACTTTTCCAAAAGGGCAAGTAATATAATATAGTTTGTATCATACAGCACATATTTCCATGTTTATTATGTTATAAAAGAAGATAACATATTATTACACCAGAGTTAATTTCATAGAGGAAATAAAGTGGAGAATGGCACACTCCAATCCATTCAAACTTCTTCGGTTCCTTCGATGAGTGGTGGTTCGCCTTTATCAGCAAGAGTCCCTGGGGGTGGTCTTGGATCCTTGCTCATAATAGTTGTGATTCACAATTGATTATTACTGTCACTGTGTTTAATGCTCTCCTGGTTCTGCCCACTTTGCCCCATTTCATATAAGTCTTACCAGGTTTGGGGGTTTTATTTGTGATTGTATTGGTCATCATTTCTTATTTCACAGTGCTATAATCTCTACATATTACATTTATTTATATTAGTGGTTCTGTCTTAACTTTGACAATATCAGTCCAAAGAGAGCAACTAAAGCAGAAGCATTCATTTTGGTTTATAGTTATTCGTAAACTGTATGTGCTTGTTCCTTTACAGGTAGGTGATAATATGTGTTTAAGGTTCATTACGAAAGCCATATGTGAAACTGCACTTCACATCCAGACATTTGTTGATAGAGTCTACAGATGTTTGTTAAACAAAAGCCCTCCTAACAATCCTGAAGTCTTGCTGTCCTCTTCTCTAAAATAAGACCTTTACCAACTTTGACTCTCCTTCCTGCTCGCTGAACTCCCAGATGGAAGATTTCAATTCTGAATTCCAACTTTTCAGATCCCATGTTTGCTTCATAAATTTGGAGCAGACACTGGAGGAAAGAGTGGAAGAAAGCACTGAGAAAAGACATGGGAACACAGTTTGTGGTCCTACCGGCCCCCATCGGCGGATTATTTAACAATATACAAATGATTTAACAAAATATACAAATGACTTAACAGTAATATTACATACAGTCAAGGTTCTCAGAATATACTCTTTCTCTTCCCAGTCCTAAAAACAGATCTTGGAATTAATACATGCTATTATTCAAAGTATACTAAAGGACTCCCTTAATAATTGATATTTTGTGTTGTGTTGGCAATGAGGATGGCCTTTACCCATTAGACAAGTTAAGTCTTAGAAGGCCCTGAGGCTTCTCTCTTTCATTTTTCCTAATCAATATAGAGCATGTCCCAAGACTTAAGATGGTTTCAAGACACTGCTCCAATGTGCCATATCTGTATGGTCTCTGAGGCCTGAAAATTCCAGCCCCATTTCCTTATAGGTCAAGACCTGGAAGGGCTGGAGAAGAGGCTGGCCCTGTTATTTCAGTGGTGTGGGGAACTCCCAAATGAAGAAATCTCTTTAGGGCAGGTCGGCATCTTCTCTTCAAGATGTTTTCAGGCACTGCCGTGAGCATGGAGAACACTGGATCTCCCAGACAATCCTTGGGGTACAGGAAAAGGGCAACTTGGACTTAGATCTCATACGCCCTGTCTCTCCCATTGTAATGTCCACTCTTTGAGGGCAGGCATTATTTTACTGTTGTCTTTGTATCCACAACACTTAGCCCTGTCCTTGGTGCTTAATAAATATCTGTTAATCGACTTCCCAAGAATCAAATGACTTGGGTTCTAGTATAGTCTCCCACTAGCTGTATGGAAATAACATTTGAGAGGCTCATTTCATCTCTCTGTTATTCCCACTTCTGCTTTCCACTTTGCAGAGGACGAATGGTTGTTGCTTTTGTTGTTCAGCAATATCAAACTCTTTGTGACCCCCTTTGGAGGTTTCTTGGCCAAGATACTAGAGTGATTTACCATTTACTTCTCCAGCTGATTTTACAGATGAGAAAACTGAGGTAAACAAGGTGAAGTGACTTGCCCACAGTCATACAGCTAGTGCCTGAGGCTGGTTTTGAATCCAGGCCTTCCTAACTGCAGACCAGAGTTCTATCTACCGAATGTATAGTTAGAAAATCTTAAACCTTTGCTCTCCATCTCCCAGAATCCGTTTCCTCCTTCATCCAAACCTTGCTGCACTTGCGTGTTTGTATATAGTTGGGTGTAACCACATCCTTTCTTTCTCTTCTTCCACGTGTGCCGTCAGGGAAGTGGGTTTTCTTTACTGAGATTTACTGTTTTTTTCCTTTTTGCTTCATTATTATAAATAAACTTTATAAAATTATAATACTTGGAGCATTTTGATGTTAATTTTGAAACTCACATGAGCCACTTAGTCCCCCCAAAGGGGAGAGATTAGAGAAGATAATGCAAAAGATTCTTTTATGTCCATGGATAAATATAGAGAAATATGTATATTTTTTAAAAAAACAAGGTATGTCACTTCGCTCTTGGTTTAGTCCAATGTGAAGACCTTCAGCCCACCTCACCCTGCCATGACCCCTTTCCCTAGTTCCTCATTCTAGATAGAACACTGGGATCTTGTGATCCACAGAATTAAGTCACCAAGTGAACATTCAGAAATATAAAATTTCCAAATACCATGTTCTCTGAAGCTGGGCCAAAAACAAGCCCCGCTGATTGAACATGATAACCTTTAATAAAGATCATACACGAGTGTTTTCATTTTCAAGTGAGAACATTCACTTACAGGATTGCCACCTAGGGAGCTGGACTAGGGATATGAGGGCCTGATTAATTTTGAATAATGAGACTGGAGTTCCTTTCAGTCCAGTCTGAAATTCCATCCAGGCCCAGTGTAAAGAGAGTGCTAGTACACAGCAATAATGTCCAGGGTGCAAATTAAACCCACACAAGGCAGGGAAGGCAGCCAGATTTCTGGAAGGATATCCAGGCTTACTTCATGTCATTGTTGTGCAAACATAAATTAAAAAAGGAAAAGGGCCAATAGTCTGAGCAGGGTAACAGCATGAAACTAGCCTGGGGGTAAAATTCTAAATTGTCCATCAACAATAGCCTCAGCATTATTCATCCTGGGCATGATCTTGGGTTGTTTCAGAGTGAATTAAGTGCTCCATGAGAATTACTAGTGCACACATGCGAGGCAGTTTTTTCAAGGTAGCAGGGAATAGGAAGGTAATTTACCAAATGGTACCCTGTTGACCTGAAAGAATCGATTTACTTCATCTGGGCAATTTATCCCGGAGGGAATTTTACTTGGCCTAGAAGCTCACTATCATGACACTATATAGTGATTAAGAGTAAATTGGTATATTATTCATCTCAATAGTAATATGTTTAAATAAAGGTTCAAACACTGACTCTATGTAAAATGCTGACAGTATTCCAGAGCTGGAATGCAGAATAGAACTTAACTCCGTTACAACCAGAATATTAGAGGAGTTGCAGAGTGACATAGGAGATATAGAGCAGGCCACGGATCCAGGAAGACTTGGTTCAAATCCAGCCTCTAATATATAATAGCTGCATGACCCTAGGCAAGTTATTTAGCCTCTCAGTTATCAGAGGTATCAAATTCTATGTCCCAGTAGTATCCCCCAAAACTTCCTAGTACCATCACACCAGACTAATTGAGAAATGCTTAACAAAATAATTAAAAATACAATATAAAATAGGTAGTACTGATTTATGATTTTATAGGGCAATATGTGACCCGAGGGGATTAATTTCTATTTGACACCATTCATCTGATATAAATTGAAGAACAGATGTCCCCCAAACTAATTAAATCAGAGATTCATTCTTAACCTTATCCCTATATTAGTCTTAACTGAGAATAGATGTCAATAAGCCCTTAAATCTAACAAAAATTCATTAAGCATCTACTCTGGGATTGGTATTTTAGGCGTGTAGTATAAGGTAATAATATAACATATATTTATAAGACGTGTCTTTATAGTTTTCCCAGGGCTTTCATATATATTATCTCATTCGATCCTTACCACATCGTTAAAAGGTAGTCAAAGAAGGTGTTATTATCTTTCTTTATAGTTGAGAAAAAGGAGCTCAGAAAGATTAAGGAAGCTGCCCAAGGTCTTTTGACTAGTAAATGGAAGTGCTGGGGCTACAAACCAGATGTTCTGCTATTCCTACTAGAACACACAGGCTATATTATTAAGATGTGGTCGACATTACACACAAATTCACAAATTGGATTTTTTTTGGCGCAAAACATGGAGTATTGGTGCCTGTTACACACTCTGGGGTTCATTATATGCTTTCTTTATAATAGATACTTGAGTTTTTGCTTTTTATAGTGCCCATGACAGGCCAGACGCCTTCTTTTAGGTTAGAACAGATGTGGCTCCAGTTTTGATTGTCTGGTTTCAACAGTGGCAGTAGAAGCAAGAAAGATTCAACACAAAGATATGCAGAAAGGAGTTCATCCATGTAGGCAGACCGTCTATCACCTTCTGGCTGCAGCATTTCATTGGGCTCTTTGTAGTAAAGAAGTTTAACTCTGATTAATACCAGGACTACAAAAATCCCACCACTACAAAACAAATTGCCTGTCAGGCCTGCAAAGGGGAAAACCCAATTTGTTGAGGGAGTGAGGGAAGGAGAGGGATTTGAGAGAGTAGGAGAGAGATGATCACTGAAATGAAATTCCAAATACTCTAAGAGTTATGTATCACATTTGGCTCTGTGGGTCTCTGAAGGAGTCAACTGACAAAGGCTATAAGACATTTTGTGTTACTAACCCCAACAATACTCCCACTGAGTCCTTTGGGTTCTCTCATCATTAAAGAACAGTCATTTAGTAGGATTGATAAATTCGAACTTCAAGACTATCAAAATAATCCTCCTAGTGGTCTAGTGAAATAGATAGGGAAAACAAAAGAGAAAAGCTGAGGAGCTTAATTAAATCCACAGAGGAAATCCTGTAACCAAGGTAGATTTACTTATTTTTCTGTTTCATTTAGAATCAGAGAATTATAAGTTTTTTAAAAACCTTCAAAAATATTCATAGGATCGTGGCTCTAGAGCTGAAAAGGAAGTCAAAGACCATTTGGTGTAACCTCATTTTACAAATAAGGAAACCAAGGCATAGAGTGGTTAAGTGATTATCAAGGTCACACAATGACAAAATGATTAGTGGTTTTATAGCACTTTCAAGTTTTCAAACCCCTTTATAAACATTATCTCATTTTATCCTCACTTGGGAGGTAAGTACTAATATTAACTCCATTTTGCAGATGAGGAAATTGAGACACCAGACAGAGATTATGTGATTTACCTACCATCTCATAATAATAAGAATATAAGGCTAGATTTGAACTCATCTTCCTAATAGTAGGTCAACTATTCTTTTCACTGTGGCACCTTGAGTCTAATTCTTCTGGACTCTAAATGCTTCTTAATACTTTGCTTTTATGAAATTTAACACCTCATTCTAGCAGCCCAAGGTCCTCCAACTAGTAGTTGCTCTCCTGTTGAATTGTAAAGGAATTTCCAGTTCTTTCCAAGGAATGATAAAAAATGTAGGCAAAGACATGGTAGGCACGCAACCTCATTCCACATGGACAAAACCAGGTTAGAGTCAGTGTTGAGTCCTGGAGAAAGAGATTACTTCATCATCATTTAACACTTATAGTCAAAGAAATACATCATGGGCACAGTTCAAGATTAGGGCTTAGCTTTTTAACCTGTAAAAAATAATAGAACATCCAAATCACCATCTTTCCCATCATGATAATCTATGATATTTTTGGATTAATTTGAAAATAGGATATAGTATGTACAACATTATTATTCAGGAATCTGCATATTTCAAGAAAATTATAAGGACTGATTATTTAAATTGCATGAATAGTTTTGTTTTGGGCATTGTCATGACTTGGAAGTGACCTCAAAAGGTATCTTGTCCAACCTCTTCTCTTTAACAGAGAGGAAGCTGAGAACAAGAGAAGTTAAATAATGTTCCCTTGGGGACTCAGGTAGTAATTAATCAGACAGAGATATAAACCAAGATTCACTTACTCCAAACCCAGTGGTTTTTGGACTATGCCTATCTTAATTCAGATGGATTTGTCTCTGTCCTTAGCACTTGTGGATCACAAGAGACAGATGCACAATGGAAGTTATGATACAATAAGAAACCCGAATTGACAATATATAGCTAAAAGAATTAGACCAACAAACCTTTCTACTCTGTAGACAAAAGCTATCTACACACACACACACACACACACACACACACACACACACACGAGAGAGAGAGAGAGAGAGAGAGAGAGAGAGAGAGAGAGAGAGAGAGAGAGAGAGAGAGAGAGAGAGAG